>NW_024609882.1:38098399-38162810 GCF_016920785.2 Ixodes scapularis
GCCGCAGTATTCACAATACCTCGTCATTGAACTGAGGAAGAGGTATATCAACAAAATCGGGCTACGTTCTGAGTACGACCGCTCTTGACGCGCCGAAGGATACGCTGGAGTAGGAAGAGTGACATTTGGCAAGCGGCATATAGCATTCATAGATGAACAGCAATGCTGTCGCAATTTGATGTAGTCTGCAACGAAGCACCGCAAGTAACGCAATCCCTCTATTTGTGTTGGAGTGCACGGCAAAGTACCAGTAGCCTTTAAGCTTGTTTTATCGACCATGCGTTCGACTGAGAAATCATTTGTGTAGACATACGGCCCTACAGAGTCACATTTATACAGAATGACAGCCGAGTTTGAGTCCCAGTGACGTGTCAGAGGTAGAATCAATTTGAATTAAACATAACCTGCTGGAGAAGTAGGTCCGTTTCCCAGTCATACGCACCAGCGACTGTTTCAAGTTCCTATCCACATTCGGTGGGAGTTGATACCACGAGGGCGCCACAGTATTTGGTGCCCCAGTAGACTTCCGGTAGTATATTTATTTACTCTTCAGCAACGCACAGCAGCGGTCGGGTAAGAAGAGTTTCCTTCAGAGAAGTGTCTGTAGTAGGTTTGTAAGAACATTAGTGCATTGTACAGAGTAGTACATATAACAAGAGGATGAGAGACAAATCGAAAAGAAGAGGAAAACCGGAAGCGCGCAGGGGTCCGCCGATAGGGGGGTGGTAGCGAGCTTGTTTGCAAACAAACATCGGTGAATATATTTCAACAACAAATGCCAAGTATGGGTGGCATGGACACGGCGTAAGCAGTAAAATACCAGGTGTTTATGCGATGACTTTAAGGAGAATCCCTAAAATCAGGGTGGTTGAAAAAAATCTCTTTACGGGAACAAATTGCTAGCCACGGCGGACATCAGAAATTGTAAAATACAAAAGTTAGCTGAATAATTAACCATTATATTCTAATTAACATCTTAATGAAAACAAAAAGATATGGTTCATATTAGGAACTTGCTGAGTATAATCCAGAACCACTAAATCAACCCATTTCAGAAAGATTTAAGGCACCTACATCATTCTACGGCGTTCCACAAAAACGCTTGAATTGGACCCGTTTCTAGGCTTCGGTTTTATAACAGAGCGCACCTTCGCAGAATGGTGCATATGAACGTTTAAATTGCGCGCCGGAATGAAGGCCTCCTGCTTACCTTTTTTTTTCCGGACTGCTACCGCCATCTCTGAGAGGAGAGCACAATGTCAATAATATTTCAACGGCAGAAAGCCTAAACCTCACAGATCAGAGAAACAAAATTAAAAAAAAAACAACGTAAACAAAATGTTGTATTGTGCCTGTGTTTTTTTTTTTTTTTTTTTGTCTTTAGTTTTACGATAAGTTAATGTTTAGAGTTGACCGCCCTTGAAGATTACAAAGAATAGTGTGCTAGCCTCCCGCCATCTCGCGGTTGATTTTTCACATTCCCGTTGCCCCCCGCACATGGGAAGGTTTATTACGTGTCCGTTAGGTCTACAGATGGCGCTCGTTTGCGACGTTTCGCATGGTCCTATTGTGACAGTGGCGCGTGAGGCATGAAGTGTGAGACTAGGGTGACCACCTTCCTGCAAGCGAAATGCGGGACAGCGGGGCAGTGAGGGCGGGAGGCCAGGGGGGGGGGGGGGGGGGGTAGAGGAAATGTATTAACGCGCACACCACGAACCGAGGCTCTGTTAACACATTTAATACCCTGTGCTGTTTAAACACCTTCTAATTGTATTGCAGGCTCAGCAATTCAGCTCAAATGTTTTTTACTCCCAGTGATATACTTTTTTTTATGCCAAATGTGTTATTAAATGTGTCGAAACTAAAAAAAACATAACAATCAACTGAAGGAGAACTCAATGCATCAAATGGAAATAAGAAACCGTAAATATTTTTCTGGTTATTGTTTCCTGCCAACGCTTACTTTTATCAACACGGTGCTACACTCTAAAAAGAGCCCGTGCGTCTACTTTCCCGCACAGCACTCGGAGAGCCAATCACCGCGAGTTACGGAGGCAGCTCAGCAAATGACGACGCCGAAACATATGTTTAGACCGAGGAACGCAGTAGGAGTTTTTACATTAAGCAATGCAAGCGTGACGTTTTGCATTGCGTAATGTCACAACTCAGACTGCGTTTTTTTTTTTTTTATCTAAACATATGTTGCGGCATCGTCATTCGTTGAGCTGCCTCCGTAACTCGCGGTGATTGGCTCTCCGAGTGCTGTGCGGGAAAGTAGACGCACAGGCTTTTTTTAGACTGTACACAAATTTTTAACAGTATGTTCTTTTTCGACCCTTGTGAGTTGCAGGTTTTTTTTTCTCTTGTGTAGTTGTCTTCACTAAAAATAAAAAAAAGAAATCCACTTGTGCTGTGACACAGCAATATGAAAATAATTACAGTATCTTATATTTAAAAATTTGGCGAGCAATTTTTCTTACAATATTTTGCCACCAAGGGAAGAGGCGCCACGGAGCAAGCGCGTCGGTTTTACTGCAAGAACGACGATCGCTTCCCGCAATGCTGAATAAAAAATGGCGTACCCATGCGATTCACACGATTACCAGCGACCTCTGCGCTTCCCCGTGCCCCGTTGTTCGGCAGCACTATGAGTTGCAGTGTGAATTTTACGACCGTGTGAAATGCGGGACATTTTGAAGATTTGAGAATTTCTCGCGGGACGCGGGACACGAGCCCTCAATGCGGGGACAGTCCCGCGCGAGTCGCGGGACGAGTGGTCACCGTAAGTGAGACCAGTGCCGGCCGCTGGGAGAAGGCATTCGATGGCCATGCCTCCCCTTCTGGCCCATCATAACCACAAAGAAGGAAGCTTCTCCCCGATTCTCGTTGGTCTCTAAAGCCTCACAAGGTCTACTCTATTACTACAGTGTACTAGAATACAGGGGAGTGTTTCGACCGGAGCGGCGCGCGTGTCGACACCAGCGCATCGGCAGTATAGCCCAACGTTATTAGATCAGCTCAGTTGACAAGCTTCTGAAAGCGGGCCTCCTCCGTTCGCGCGAGAGTGTTGGCGCTGTCGTCGCAGCGCGTCCAGTCCGCGAGGCCGGCCTGGCTCTGGTCAAGCTCGGGACGCTGGCTTTTAATCGCGAAATCAGGCGGTCGGCGGCTCGTCGGCGGCCCTTCCGCATTTCTAAATAAGAAATGGACTCTGCAAGTAGATTCTGCTGCAGTCACGATTGTAATTATGCACGCTATCGATTTATTCGATTTTCACTCTATAATTCATCGGATAGCAGATGGGTGCCTACAGTGGTTTCCCCAGGTACTAAAATTGGGGGGGGCGGGGGGGGGGGGGGGGCGGGGGGGGGGGCATTGAGAATAGAGGAGTCGTCGCAAATTAAGGCATGTGCTTTCAGAAACAACAAAAAAAAAAAAAAAAGGGGGGTACACCCCGCCTAAGGTGTATCCACACGACGGAAAGGGCCGCGGACCGATTGATCACGTGATGCGCGGCCCGCGGGCCGTCCCGCGGCAATGAGCATCCACACGGCGGACCGAATGAGCAGACGACAAAGCGAACGGGCCGGTCTAACCCTCGACCTCACAGCTCCGCCAAACGCGTGCATCGAGCTGCTTTGAGGCTATTTGTAAGGAGCCAAGATGGAAGTTGAACGAAAGAGACGTTCGGCCGCGGTGGCCCTGGCGTTGACTATTGAGGACGAGGAGGACTTAAGTGAACCCAAAAAGGGCATGCAACTATCGTCCCACAGAGCGTGAAATGCTCCACGAGCGCGAAGAAGTAAAAAGTTGCATCGTCGGACCATGCCGCATCATCGCACAACAAAAGGTTCGTCTTCTTCGTCTTCAACAGTTGGCGCCAAAAGAAAACGACTTTGGATTTGGATTCCTATCCAAACAACAAAAGTCAGCTTGTTGCCAGACTTAGCGCTTCAATTATACTAAAAACACTGAGGTCCGCCGCCAAGGTCCGGGCGAGAAAAGTCACTTGGCATTTCTCACAAGCGCGGGCCGCGGACCGCCGGCGGACCTCGAAAACCGGTGACGTAAGATCACGTGATGCGCGGCCCGCGGACCGAAACAGCAATTTGGTCCGTCGTGTGGATACACCTCTAGGGGTTGTGTAAGGAAATCCCTGGATCCCTAGCTTTGGGTCTGGCGTCCGAGCGCGATTTTATGTTCGTGTAATATCAAAATACACCGGAATTTATATCGTACTTGATGTCTCTCATATTCGTCCATGACCAGTATTCACAGACAGGGGCTCACGTGCGATGTCAGCGTCGTATGCAGTTCTCGATAAACGCTCCCACTTGTCACAGGAAAACGAACAAAATACGTTTTCTGCCTTTTATTTGTTGCAACAACAAATCTTCAGCAAGGCTAAATTTCCTGATGAATACTGTGCAACGTTTATTTCTTTTTGCATAGAAAAAATTGCGAGCAGAATGCAAAATACCAGGACTGTAAATACCTGTAGTTCGCGATCAGAGGGTTCGAGCTTTCTTGTTTGTTGCAGCCACCTTTTCCGTCATCTCTCAATTAATGTATCTCGCGTAGAAGAGCATTTGCGTTACAACTAGGGTGACCACCTTCCTGCTAGCGAAATGCGGGACACAAAGTCCCCCCCCCCCCCCCTCCCCCCTTCCACCCTTTGTCAGGAAATTTATTAACACAGTTCTCTGTTCGGGTCCCAGGATGCCGTGGTAGAGGAAATTTTTTAACACGCACACCACAAACCGAGGCTATGTGAACGGATTTAATATCCTGTGCTGTTTATACACCTGCTAATTGCATTGCAGCAATAAGGTCACATAATTTTCACTTCCAGTGATATACATTTTTATGCCAAACGTGTTATTAAATGTGTCGAAGTTGAAAACATAAAAATCGACTCTAGCAGAACACAATGCATCAAATGGAAATAATAGTAAATCTTTTTCGGGGTATTGTTTTCTGTCAGCGCTTACTTTTATCGTGATGGTCCTACACAAATTTTTGAGATTATGTTCTTTTTCGACCGTCGTGAGTTGCAGGCTTTTTGCCTTGTGTGGGTGTCTTCACTAAAAAAAATCCACAGCAACCCTTTCTCATTGACACAGCGATTTGAAAAATAATTACCGTCTTTTATATTAATACTTTTAGCGAGCAATTTTTTTTACAATATTTTGTTAATAAGGGGAGAGGCACAGCGTATAATGGGCGTCGGATCTCCTGCAAGAACGATGGTCGCTTCCCGCAGTCCTTGGATAGAAAATGGCTTACCATTGCGATTTACAAGACTACGAGCGACCTCCGCGCTTCCCCGTGCCCGTTGTTCGGCAGCACCATGAGTTGCAGAGTGAATTTTACTACAGTATGAAATGCGGGACATTTTGGAGATTTGGGAATTTCTTGCGGGACGCGGGACACAAGCCTTCATTGCGGGACTGTCCCGCGAGTCGCGGGACGGGTGGTCACCCTAGTTACAACGAAGAGGCATTGCAGTTTCCAAAAGTGGTTTTTGCATACCCGCCTTCCTATTTCGCATTCTCAGGGTAGCAAAATGTCTTTATTTTGGCTCGAGATAGATCGCAGAAAGCTCACGAGATCAATAAAACAACGTTATCATTTATGGACAACTGCAACGTTAAGAAAATAGTAATTGACATAAACCGAATTTAAATCAACGCGCGTTTATAAACGCGTCAACAAGCATGTTGCTGTCAGGTACATAGCGCATGCATACAATTACACAAATGAACTCGTTTCACATAGCCAATGAGGGTGTCTCACAATTCGTGCACTGTTGCCGCGAAGCTGTCGCAGGTACTGCAACATAACGCATCTAATATTTACCGCACGTCCACACATAAATTTTAAAATATGCACACACAAATCCGCGCTGATCAGCTGGTCGGAAGTGATGTCTTGAAATTCTTACCCCTTAGTCACACGTCTCCGAAATGGCACGCACACGCAAGGGAGCGAGGTTGTCACACACATAAAGAACACACGAGAGGAATAACTCAGTTCTTTTCACCAGTAGCAGGCCTCGACGTAGCCGAATACAAATACAAAAACAGCCCAATGAATTCTTTCGAATGACGAAGACGTCTTCAAATTGTCATTCTTTCCTTATGCGGCTTCGGTATCTATGCAGCAGTCTACGCTTGAACTTCTGATACAAACACAGAACACCAGTAGAGGGAAGTTGGCTGCATTTTAGTCCGCAGACGACCAAAACACAACGGAAACCACGAACTATAGACGTAGCCATTTCTCCGAGCCGCTTGCCTTGGTGCCGAATGCCAGAAAACTGCCACAGCTAAGAAGGACCGGCGGGCGTAAATTTACCTCGAAAGCCCCAGGAAATGTTGTCTTAATCCGGACTTTATCACACTGGCAAGAGTACTTAGTAATACATTTTGTGAACCCACACGAAAACGATGTGTCACGGCGTATCCAGTTCACGGGTACGGAGGCCAGCCAGACCGAAGAAGTCGAGCGGGCTTAAAGCCCCTCGATGTGTTTGCGCTTGTCAAGGGGCTTTAAGCGGGCTTGGACACGAGCGCCGCAACGCGGCAGTGAATGGCAACGCGTCACTTTTTCTCGGAGCTTGTCAACTTCTCCGATCCAGTAACGTTGGTATAGACCCTCTATCCTGGGAAAGGTGGCGCGATTCATTGCCGTGGAAAGGCTCGAGACACGTGCCGCGCGCAATTTCTGGGAAGAACATGGCGTCAGAAATCTAGCTCAGTGCCGCTAGAGTACAGTGTACTAGAATACTTGGGTAGTGTTGGGACCGGAGCGGCTCGGCAACGGGAGCTCGTGAGGGCGCGTGTATTGACAGTTCGTGGCGGTGCTGTAGTAGAGTTATCCGAGAAAAATCGCGCAGCCTGCTTTTTTCTTCTTTTTTTTTTCACTTTGAGTGGCGCACGTGTCGGTACCCCCCGACACGATTTTATGCACTCCGTTTCACCTTATGTTGTACCGCAGCGAAGGCTAGAAAAGCGAGCTCATAGCGTTGGCAGCTGCCCTTGGTGCACGAGAGCTTGTGCCGCCGAGATGTGCCCTAGAGCAAGGAGCTCGCGCTTGTAGCCTTTCCTGCGGTACAACACAAGGGGAAACAGGGTATAGTTCCGTGTGTTTTTCACTTCGAGCAGTGCGTGTGTTGGCACCACGATTTCATAGTTCCGTGTGTTCCACCGTAATATGCTTTGAATCTTGTGCTCTGATTTTGCGAACGGTGAACTCGTAAGGGTAGTGCCGAAATGCCGTCAGCAAAACAGCGACAGAACTCTTGCTCTGCACCTGGTTGCAAAACGGGCCTCATCCGAGTGAAACGAGTGAAAACGCCATCCCTTTTCGGAGTTTTAAGTTCAATGTTAAAACGCGTGATAAATATTGTTACGGCTTAAAAGCCATTTCTTACAAGTGAACGTCGGGTGGTCCTCGGATGGTCGTGGCAGCCATGAAGAAATAAAAGCTTCTCACCCCTTTGCGCCCGCCGCGTGGGTGGTTCGTCGCATAATCGAACACAAGAATGAGTGACAAGTGAAGCGAGCTGATTAAGGTCAAGAAAAAGAAGACGGGCAGAAAAGGAGAAAGACAAGTTAACCTGGGGTATTAAAAACCTACTAAAACAATCTCGCACTTTACTATGTGCCGTTTCGTTCCATTACAAAATAAGATAGAAAAAAAAAAAAAAAAACTGCTTCCGAGTTCTAGATATCCCTTTCAAATATCTAATGTTCGGCCTTTGCGACCAAGGAAATGGGCATTTCATTTAAAATGCTCGCCATCCCAAAAATATGACGCGACACCTCCATGAAGGGCGACGTCAAGCACAAGCTGCTAAACACCGCAGAGACGAAACATGTATAACAATATACACGGACGCAACACGTTTCCACACTGGATCATTCGCCTGCGCAATCTATACCTGGACAGACAGCACCCATCACGCACATGGAAGGACCCTTTGACAACCCCTTAAACATCACCACGCTGGAAACGTACGCGATTATATATGCCATACACGAAGCTTGTCTGCTCACTGGACACATAATAACGCCAACATTAACCTCTACACCGACTCAGCCCAAGCACTTTGCAACATGCAACACAGGTTATTGGAGCCACATTTACATGATATCCTAATGGACGCCTACACCCGCAAAAACAACATCAGAGTCACCCTGCGCTGGATACCTGGCCACGCGGGAATTGAGGGAAATGAGCTGGCACATCAACTCGCCCGCGAAATCTACTTCCGGGCTCCCTCGATCCCCTGGCCAAACCCAACGTCAGCGGAAGACGCCGCAACTTACAAAAAGCAAATAGCTGAACACTTCAAAAACATTAGGGAAAACCGTACCACCCTTCCCAAACCACACCCCTCAATTAGCACCCTTAGCACCGAACAAGCACACATTCTCCGCAAAGTACAAACCAACACTTGCCTCACCCCGCTAATGCTCTACAACTTCAGGTGGCAGGGGACAGCTCACTGTCCCAACTGCCCCGAGGTCAGGTCTGACACAGACCACATACTCTACGCCTGTAACCACTGCGCTACACTCTCCCTACTTCCCGTACCTATCCCCTCCCTCCTGGAATGCTTGGCTCAGCTCGGACTCGGCAGACCTCCAATGGGCCCTGGCGGAGCAAGCGCTCCTTTTCTCAAGGCCGTAGTTGTTGGCTTTTAATAAAGTTGTTCTCCTCCTCCTCCGACAAACCGAAAGTCGCAGCTAATTCTACGCTGAAACAACTTGCAATCCGCTTTTTTAAAGTCGCAATTGATTTTATGTAAAGGAAGGGTAATGTAGCTTGTACCGTCCAATACATTGAAGCATCATGTTGCTAACGATGGTGCCGCAGCGTAATTGATGCCGCGGTACGACCGCTGGCAGGTCATAGCTGTATCAGAAATCCTATGTGCACGCCACCAAAGCGGCACCAAAGATTCATATTTTCGCGCGTGCAGCCGCGCATGCGCACACCTTCTGGATAACGCGCCGGTGTCGACACCTGTCGCGATCAATACCACGCGCTTCAGGCGAGCCCCTCCAGTCCCAACACTACCCCAAGTATTCTAGTACACTGTAGCTAGAGTTTACGTGCTGCTCTGTGCTGCCGTGGGCTGCACGTCTCAGTGTCAGTATGGTGGTGGTTGAGCGCGTGCTCTGTGTGCACGTGTTCGCGCGGCTGCACGTGCGGGCTGCAGCGACTTTCCGCTGCCCTGTCGACTGCAGGACCACGATTATTGTCTACAGGCGCAGCCTCACAAGCTCCCATTGCCGAGCCGCGCCGGTCCAAACAGCACCCCGTATTCTAGTACACTGTACTATTACTTGTACTATTGCTATAGTCGGTTACAAGTCAAGAAGGTAGAAGAAGCTCCCCCCACAAGCGTGATGCGCCCGTTTCAAGTCGCTCCGCAGTCGAAAGAAGAGTTCACTGGAAACGCTCCTTGTTCCGCTTCAATGGATTCCCACTTTTCTCCGATCCAACTTTTTAATAAAAACCTTTGTATGCATTGGAGGGGGAGCCGAGCCCCTGAAAGCAGCCTTTGTATCCATAGGAGGGGGAAGCTAATACCCGAAAGTCGTATTTGTTTCCATCGGAGGGGGAAAACTCGAATCTCTCTCTCGTGACTTCCACAATGCGAATTTAAAGTCGAAAGATAAAGCAAATATGTACAGAAAGGCAATACTCTCCTCGCGCGTTGGCCGGGACGTCACGGAACCGATGGAACGCTATTGGATGCGGAGGTGGCGGAGGGATATATAACTTTCTTTGAGGGGCATTTGCCGCTACCTTCTTAACCTGTAACCGACTATAGGGTACCGTGTTTTCCGACTTAATTTTTCTTCAAATGTTTTTTTTTTTTTTCTGGGCTTACATTTTTATTAAGTGTTTGTTTTTCGGTGTCAATTGTCTGCGTCGGACAAAAAATCTCTTTTTATCGGTGCTTATGCCGATAAAAATAACACACGGGCATAAGATTCCTCAACCTTCAGGCAACACGCGTGTACTCGAATAGTTGAAAAACGACCTGGTTCCGATAAGATAAGGGAACACAGAGTGTGGTTTCGAAGAAAGAAGCAGCCTCGCGGACAGTTCGATGAAGGCTGTCTTCTATCCCCGGGGTCAGCACCAGTGTTGGCGTTGACGGATCACAAGTAACGGCGTTAGCGGTAACGCGTTAGTAGAGGGTTTTAGTAGGGCGCTGCGATACCTCCAATGCCCCCGATAATGATACCATGCATGGCCAAAGGCGGCGGCGGAGTATATATCGGGTATCGTTATCGAAGTCTTTCTCCGGTAACGCAGTATATATCGGAGTATATATCGGGTAACGGAGTATATAGCGCAGTATATAACGGAGTATATATCGGGTATCGTTATCGAAGTACTTTCGCCGGTAACGCAGTAACGAACTCGTTACTTGTCAATAGAGTAAGGCGTGACGCACTTACGTTAATTACTTTGAGAAACGGATAACGTAGTTAGTGTTTTATTCTGCGGGGCGCAGAATGTAAGAGACATAGTCGCTGTGGACTAGCAGGACAAAAGGGTTTATCTTACACTAAGGTCAGCAACGTATGTACAAAAAGAAAAACAACCAGACCGCCATGCCAAGCCATGCACAAGCCCGCGAGAGTCTCACCGCGCGTGAACAACCTCGACGCCTTTTTCTTACGCGCGTAAACTCCGACATGCTATATCCAACATCCCCCTTTCTTAGAATAGAGGGAACATAGGTGGACTGTATACAGTTCTACAAGTCTTTCTTGAGTTCCGCGAGTTCACAGCTCTGGACACGAGAATTGCTCCAAAGCTCTCTTTACGATGGCTGAAAACGTTTCGGAGGAATTATGCACCTCCCACTCCTAGTGTGCTCGTGTGTTGCGTCGTAACACGGCGTAGGGACTTTTGTGCTGGTAGATGTGTCTCCACTGTCATCCATACCAGGCGAAGACTGCTCCGGAAGCGGTACTAAGTGAGTGCGGTTACGGCGTACGGACTCTCTCTCAGTTTCTACCCAGTAGGATCTGGGCTCATCGGCCTGACCACTGACGACGCCTTGGCGCTGGAGGTCTACCAGCCAGACGTTTGTACCATCGTATACTGGGGACACGTCCGGGACGCCGTGACGCCGATCGAAGTCTAGCTTCTGTTTTCGACGACTTTCTCTCTCGAATAGCCTCAGCTGTTTCTCGTCGGGAGTATGAGGACGAAGACTCTCGGAGGCAACTGGGAGAGTCGTAGGAAGCTTCCTTCCCATCAAGAGTTCGGAGGGGCTGTACCCGTTCTTGAGGGGGCTTGTCCTATATGCAAGCAGTGACTCGTATGGATCTTTTGATTTGTCTAAGGACCCTTTTATTATTTTTACCGCCGCTTCGGCGAGCCCGTTGCTCTGAGGGCAGTGCGGACTCGAGGTCACATGGCGGAAGTTATACTCTCGTGCAAACTTCGCAAATTTAGAATGGCATGTCTTAGAAAACTGTGGTCCCTTATCTGAGATAACCGCTTCCGGAATGCCATGTCTGGCGAAAAGAGACTTGCAGTGGTTGACTACCGCGGCTCCGGTAAGGCTGCTCAGGCGGACTAGCTCTTGTGTAACGCGAGTAGCAGTCAACCACTATCAGCCACCACTGTCCACTGAGGTAAAAGAGATCGATTCCCACCTGTTGCCATGGTCTTTCAGGGAACTCCATTGGCTTCAGTGGCATTTATCTGTTTCGTCTGTGTTTTAGGTAGATGTGGCACTTTTTAACAAGATTTTCCGCATCTGCGTCGATGTTGAGCCACCATGCAGAACTTCTGGCTCTTGCTCGGCACTTTTCTATGCCGAACCGTCCTTCATGAAGTTAGACGAGGACTGACTTTTGGAATCTTTGAGGAATGAGGATCCTGGTTCCGCACATCAGGACGTCTCCGCCCATAGCAATGTCGGATCTGTGAATCCAATAGTCTTTAAGGTCGGCTCTTATATCTTGGCGACTTGGCCATCCAGTCGCACAAAATTTGCTGATACGTTTGCATTCCTTGTCCACTTTCTGCTCAGCAGAGATTTGCTTAAGGCTTGGCGGAGTCACCGGCAGAGATGACGTTACGTGGTCTACGAAGCCTCGGATCTGCTCGGCGAGCTCCGTCGTTCCAGGCCGTTGAACTGGAGACCTAGACAGGGCGTCAGCCGCGGTGAGATCCTTTCCTGGAACGTAGGAAATGCTATAGGTGTATCTCATGAGACGCATTCGCATCCTCTGGAGCCGTGGCGTTAAGTCGTCGAGTGTTTTGGATCCGAAAATTGAAACCAGGGGTTTGTGTTCAGTTTCGAGTTGGAAACTTCTCCCAATCAGGAAGTCTCGGAACTTTTCACATGCCCAAACTAGGGCGAGGCCTTCGTTTTCAATTTGCGCGTAGCGGCGCTCGGTGTCGGTAAGGACTCTGGATGCATACGCGACGACCTTGAAGTGTCCGCTTTCCTGCTTTTGTCTCAGGACGGCACCAAGGCCGTACGACGACGCGTCAGCCATGAGAACTGTCTGTTTGTTGGGGTCGTAGATGCCGAGTACAAAATCCGATGACAGGAGAGCCTTCCACTTTTTGAAGGCTTCTTCTTGGGGGCTTTCCCAGACGAAGTTCTGCTTTGACTACATCATTGACGACAATGGCCGCAACACTTCAGCCATGTTGGGCACAAATCTTGCTAGATATGTTGCCATCCCCATCACGCGCCTCAGCCCTTTTTTAGAGGTAGGGTGGGGCATCTCGGCAATAGCACGAAGTTTTTCCCAGTCGGGCCGCACCTCGTCCTTTTCAAGGATGTGCCCCAAAAACTATATGCTGCGCTTGCTGAACTCGCATATGTCCTTGTTCAGGGTAACTCCGGCTGCTCTGAGACGATCCATCACTTGTCGTAGTCGTTGGTCGTGCTGCTGTCTTGTCGACCCCCAGATGAGTACATCATCCATATGGCAGACGACTCCATTTAGACCTTCCAGGATCTGAGCAATGCGTCGCTGGAAGTGCTCGGGGGCGGAAGAGGTACCAAACGGCAAACGGTTAAAGCAGAAGCGTCCGAATGGCGTGATGAACGTAGTCAGGAGCTTGCTGTTTTCGCTGATTGGGATTTGCCAGAACCCAGAATTTGCGTCTATCTTGGAGAACATTCTTGCACCTTGTAGCATACCCAGAGTGTGTTCCACGGCAGGTATTGGATGCCATTCTCGCAGTATGTACCTGTTTAGTTCTGTGAAGTCCACGCAGATGCGGAGTGCCCCAGATTTTTTTGGCAGAACTACGATTGGCGCGCACCAAGATGTTGGCTCCGTTACTGGTGAAATCACTCCTTCGTTCTGCATGCGTCGAAGTTCCTGGTTTATTTTCTCGTACAACGGCAGGGGTACCCTCCGAGGAGACGTCAGCGCGAAAGGCTTAACTTCTGGCTATATCTTGACGTCGTATTCATCTTTCAAGATTCCTAGACCTTGGGAGAGGTCAGGCTACTCGATTCGACGTTTCCTTTTTCGATAACGCCGATGCGTGCAGCGAGTTCAGTTAGGACATCAAGCTTCTCGATGGCAGGCTTGCCTAGAAGTGGTGACTTCAGGCTCTGAAGTACGTAAACTTCTTCAATGCTTGTTCGTCCGTTGAAAGCCATGTGCATCTGGGCCGTGCCGACAACGATAGGTGGCTTACCGTTGGGGCCGTCGAGGGGCCGTTTCGCTGGCTGGAGCTGTACACCTTCGAACAGATGGCGGAAAAGGCCTTCCGCAAGCATTGTTTCATCCGCTCCTGTGTCGGCTTTGAATACAACTTCCTTGTTATTGACGACCACTGTGACGTCCCAGTTTGAAGACCTTCCGTGGCTTGTGAGACCCAGGAAGCTTGGTTCTTGCTCTTGAACGCTGCGTACAGCTGGCGCCGACCGACAGACGGTGCCGAAGTGTCCTTTCTTTGAGCACTGTCTGCAAGTAGCGTCTTTTGCCGGACATGCATTCTTTGAATGCCGTTCGCGACCACACCAGCCGCAAGAGCTTGTCTAGTTCTTGCCTTTTGGGACCTTTGCAGTCGTTGACGCTAGAGGGCTCGATGCACCAGTGGGGCTTTTTGCGAGGGTCTTCCGTGAGGACGGCCGATGTTTCCCGGTCCGAACGTTGTCTATTGTGACCTCGCTTAATGGGTCCTTGTGCATTACTGTCTGTTGCAGATGGACGGCCTCGTGTTGGCGTGCCACAGTCAATGCTTTCGTATAACTTAGGTCCGCATCGAGCTGCAGTTTTTCAGAAACTTTCCTGTCTTTGAGGCCAACGACGAGCCTATCTCGGATTAGCTCCTCTCGAAGGACTCCGTAGTTGCAGGTCTCTGCCAGAGCTTGTAAAGCTGTAATGAAATCTTCGACGGACTCACCGTCCTGCTGAATTCGTGTGTTGAAACGTGGCCTTTCAAAGACAATGTTCCGACGGGGAATGAAATAGGCGTCGAACTTGCTCAGGACCAGATCGAACTTCTTCTGTTCAGCATAGCTGAGCTTGAACGTGTTGAACACCTCTTCAGCCTGTGTACCCATCAGGGCCCGTTTGCTCGAAGCTGGTTAACTAACCGCGGTTAACCGGATTTCCCTACGAGGGGGAATTTTAGGTCATGTGACCGGCAAAGCAAGGACGGCGGGGAAACATGGCGGTGCCCCGGTGAGTGAGCGCCGCTCGCTTGGGAACTAATACGTCGTTGTAGCTGCAATATCGGGCGCGTTTGTCAACAATGAATGGTGCAGGAGGCATTCGATTTGCCTTACCTTACTTAAAACGCAAAACATGACCAATAAGCTCGCCGCATTTTTCAGATAGTCTTTCGATTCTGGCAATTCCTAAACCTAAATGAACGCGATAGTTGACGGCATGGCAACGTCTTTGAAAAGTGGATTGCCTTGACTCAATCGGGCAGGTACTGATAGCACACAAAAGCAGACAGCGTCCTCATAGACCTTTTGCTAAATTTCCTAAGCACCGAGGTGCATGCTACGATACTCCGTTTCACCTTATGTTGTACCGCAGAGAAGGCTAGAAGCGCGAGCTCATAGCATTAGGAGCTGCTCTCAATGCACGCGAGCTTGTGCCGCCGAGATGTGCCATAGAGCAAGGAACTCGCGCTTGTAGCCTTTCCTGCGGTACATCATGAGGTGAAACAGAGTAGAGTGTAGCTACACGCGCTGCGCGTGCTGGCGTCTGCAGTAGCAAGTATTCTAAAGCAATAAGCCTACAACAAAATTTGCTGCGCACGCGCGTTCGTCAAAGATTTATTATGATTATTTACTTCGAATATTAATAATAATGCCTTTATTTTTCATCCGGGCAATGTGGGAGGTTGGGGAAAAAAAGCTGAATGAATCAGCTTGACGAGCTCCCTCCTCCCCAGAAATTATACAATGTAGAAACTAAAAATAAAGCAGCCAGTACAGCACATCGCGCAGAAACACTTTGTATAAATCATACCAACAAGCGTTTTTTTTTTTTTTTATGAGATTCTCTTTAAACATTTAACAACCATAACATTGCGATACTCACAACTTCACACTTGTGTTAGAAAAGAAAAACTTCAGATCTTTTTTTGATGTAGATTCTAGTTGTATGTCGCAATTATTACAGAAATTGAGCAATTTTGGGAGTTTGCGTTGCATCATTTGTTCTCCATGACTCGTTTTACACGCATAAATGTTCCATATGTCGATACTACGTGTGGGATATGTGATTGTTTTTTTTACATAAACAAGCTAACTGAGTAAGAAAATTCATGTTGTTTTTTGCTTCCTGTTTATAGGTTATACTTAAACGAAATGCATACATATTATGAATGTTCACTATGCCATGTTTTTCAAAAAGCGGTGCAGAATGGTGATCATACGGAACGTTATCGATATTTCTTAGCATTTTCTTCTGCAGTAAATAAACCTTCTGCAAATTTTGGAGGGTCGTGTTTCCCCATACTAGATGACAATAATTTATATGCGAATAAAATAATGTGTTATGTACGAGAAGTTTCACTCTAGTAGGTAAAATTTGGCGATGAATATAAGTTAAACCTATGATACTCGATAATTTTGATACGACGTAATTTGTATGTTCTTCCCAAGTCATGCGTTCCGTAAAAACTACTCCAAGGGTTTTGAAGGCGCTGACTAATTCTATTTTTGAATCAAACAAATTAATATCTTCATAAACGCGTATATTTTTGTTTTTTGGGCGAAATAGGACAGCTTTAGTTTTACTTGTATTTATTTCTTGCGCGTTACTCAGAGTCCATCTTTCCAATTTTACAAGGGTAGCATTTGCTCGGGAAATTAGTTCAGAGGGACTTTTTTCGGAAAACAACAATGTAGTATCATCTGCAAAAATAACAAATTTTTCGACGTTATCGATGTTTACTATATCGTTCAAGTATATGTTAAATAAAAACGGACACAGGATACTCCCTTGCGGTACACCTGATAAAATTGGTTTTATATCGGAGGAGTGACCATCAAGTTGTACAAATTGCTTTCGACTCCCTAGATGCGATGTTAACAGCGCTAAACCGTTTCCACAAAAACCATAAATTTCCAGCTTTTTTAATAGTAAGTCATGATTCAAATAATCGAAGGCTTTTGTAAAATCGACAAAAATTGCAAGTGATAATGTTTTGTTTTCAAAACAATTTAGGATGAATTCTTTCTGTTCTAAAAGGGCGAGTTCTGTTGACCGATGTTTTCTGAACCCGAATTGCGCGTCATTCAGTATAGAATGCTTATCGCAGAAATTAGACATTCTAGATAAAATAATCTTTTCTAGTCCCTTCGAAAACACAGGCAATATTGATATAGGCCGATAGTTCCCCATATCGTTTTTGTTCCCTTTTTTATACAAGACGGTGACTCTTGCTATTTGCATTTTTTTAGGAAATACGCCTTCAAGTAGGCAAAGGTTAAAAATATAAGCTAGATATGGTGATATTAAATCTAAAACATACTTTACGGGCTTAATTTTGATACCATCTGCATCGCAGCTTCCACTGTTATTTAGTCCTAGAAATACAGATGTCACTTCAGTTTTTATTACAGGGCTTAGGAAAAAAGACTTATTATTTGGTCCTGACATATAATTTAAAGCATCACTGTCAAAATTGCCTCTGTCGAGGTTGACAAAGAAGTTATTAAATTCATTAGCTAAGCAGCTTCCCCTCAATTCTTGATTGTTCAGACAAATTTTCGCGATTGGTTTTGGTTTACACGAGCGATTCAGTACTGTGTTCAATTTTCTCCACGTTGCATCCGCCTTATTTGCGCACTTGGAGAAAATGTCGCCAAAATAGTTTGCTTTTGCACTTCTAATCTCTTTTGTTAGCTTGTTGCGATATTGTTTGAACGTTTTGAGGAAATCACGATCACGCGTTTTCAAGAACTTTTCATATAATCTATATTTCACTTGAATTTTGTCCAGCAACTCTGGGGTGATCCAAGGTTTCCGGATTTTTTTTGACAACCGGAGAAGCCTATAGGGAAAGTATTCTCTATACAGTTTTTGAAACTTAGCTAAAAATATATTATAGGCACGATCTGCGTCTGTTTCTTGAAATATGTCACTCCAATCAAGGGAGAGCACTTTTTGCCTGAAGGTGTTTAAGTTGTTCAATGAAATATCTTGAAAATATACTGACTCAGCTCCTTTCCCGTTCAACGTGTTTTTTCTTAAACAAAAATAGATACCATGGTGGTCGCTTATGTCTGTACTTATTACTCCTGCCAAAAAATGAGACGTGTGTAGGTTAGTTATAAACAAATCAAGTAATGTAGAACATGTAGGAGTAATTCGGGTAGGTGAGGGGATCACGTTCACACATCCAAATTGTTGTGAAAGCTGTTCCAGGTTTCTTTTCGCAGGGGTGTCTGCAAGCATGTTAATATTAAAATCGCCGCCCATAATCAAGTTGTATTTATTTTCATTTGCAAAACTTAAAATTGACTCAAGAAAATCAAAAAAGGTTTGAAGTTTCCCTTGTGGAGGCCGATACACAACGGCTACCACATTTCGATTTATGCACAAAGACAGAATTTCATAATCTTGGTTTACACACGAGTAATTAGACAGTATTTCGCATGAAAAATTCGGTTTTACCATCAAAGACACACCACCGCCCCGACCGGAGGTTCGATTTAGAACAAAATTGTTGTATAACGGTAGATTAAACATATGATTATCTTCGACATACCAAGTCTCGGTTAACATAATCACGTCGAACGACAACTTGAATTCACTAAAAAGCACTTCAAGCTCGGTTATCTTGTTTTTCACGGATTGTGTATTTATGTGAAAGAATTTTAATGATTCAGCATATTCTCTTCCACATACACTCTCAAAATCTGATGGCACAATGTAAACCGGAGTTGCCATGATCGGGGTTTGACTAATATACTGACAGGTGTCAGCAGAATTTACACAATCTCATCCAGGTCACTTTCACTTCGCACAATGATGGCTCTTTCTCCGTCTTTCTGTCGAATGTATATCCTTCCATTCTTGTGCCAGACATATTTGTAATCATGATTTCGAGCCCAGTCCTTGGTTGCCGTGAGTTGAACTTTGTTCCGCTTTGTTAAATTTTCCAGAATAAAGCAATAAATCTTCAACCTGTTCAGTTCACTTTTCTTTGCAAGAAATGCATCTTTCACTGATTGCCTTGCAAAACGAACAATGATACCCGGCACCTTATCTCTAGCTGCAGGCAGCCTGTGTATCTAAACAACGTCAGTCACGCTAAGTTCCGGAACATTTATTTTTGAGGCCACGTCATTGACCTTCGAGAGAAGATCTTCATTTTCAGATACGGGAATTCCATGAAACTCGAGATTTAATTTTCTGCTCTGCCATTCAAGCTCATTAACGTCCTGCATAAGCTGGTGGGCCCCACCGGATTGTTCTCGCCTTTCAAGAGCATCAACTCTTTTTTTTATTTGGCTTATCTCCTTGTCCTGATGACGCACGTGGACGAGAAGTTCGTCGTATTGGTCCGACATTAATTGTACAGATTGCTCAATACTTTCTACAGTGTTCTTGAGCGTCATTAGCTTTTCTAGTTTTTCGTTGATACCTACAAGTATGCTTGCAACGTTATCATCTGACTCTTTCTTCGATCTACCACTCTGGCTACCCCTTGCCTTCACTGCCCTGCATGTCGGACAGTTCCACGCCTTCCTCCATGACTCTCCTTTCGTCTTGAAAGTAGATTCCGCGACTCCTGAGCAATCGCCAAAATGGTAGAAGTAGTCACACGCCCCACAAGACAAGGCTCCCCCATCGCTACAATTGTTGTTACACCGTGGGCAAACATCACTTTCATTACCGCTCATGCTTAAACAAGTCGCATTCAAATAAACAAGGGCATAAACACAAGTGAAGGCAGCAGCAGCAGCGTTGTATTCTATAAGTGGAAGGCGAGCGAGCGCGGATAGTTGAATTACACTTCCAGTGTTCTCCTCGATGTTAGGGTAATTTACTAATAGGTCAATTTTCACTGGAACCGAATTAAAGATTTTTCAATTTATGACGGGACCTGGCGACGAGGAATCGTGGCACTGGAGGCCACCAACGTGCACGGTTCGTCCCACGCCGCCGAGAGAGTCGCAACACCGCGCCCCGCTCCTGTCGCCATGCCGCTGTACGGGAGGCTCGAGCCGTTCGAGGGAGATGGGTCCGCCTGGCCTGTCTACGAAGAACAAGTCCACGTGTTCTTCCGGGCGAACGACACGCCCGAGGCGAAACAGCGGGACATCTTCTTGGCCAGCTGCGGGACCCGCGTCTTCAGCCTCCTGCTCGACCTCCTCAAGCCGGCCACGCCGCACGTCAAAACGCTGGGTGAGCTGCTCGCCACGCTGCGCTCGCACTTCAGCCCGGCGCCGTCCACGCTTATGGAGCGGTTCCGCTTCAACAACCGGAGCCGCCGGGACAGGGAGACCCTTGGGCAGTTCGTCGCTGCGCTACGAGGGTTAGCGAGCACCTGCGCCTTCGGCGACCAGTTGGACTCGCTACTCCGGGACCGGTTCGTCTGCGGCATCAACAACCCGGCCATGCAGACGCGACTCCTGGAGCTCCCCGACCCCTCGCTGGACGACGCGGTGAAGGCAGCTTAGGCGATGGAAGCCGCAGCGAAGGACGCCAGCGAGATAGCGCGTGCGGCCGGCTCACCGTCGACGGAAGCAGCGGAAACGGCGGTAAACAAGATGGCGACAAGGAGCGGTGCCTGCAGCCGCTGCGGTGCTGCCCACTCCCCCTCACAGTGCCAGTTCGTCCAAGCACAATGCTCCACGTGCGGGAGAACTAGGCACCTCGCACGTGTCTGCCGCGGGGGGAGGACGAGTGGCGGCCAGCAGCAGCAACAGCCTGGTTCAAGCCCGGGTTCCGGCCAAGCCCGCGGCCAGGGTGGTCGTCGCAAGAAAACGCGGCGGGGACGAGCGGCACTAGGTCCGGGCACCTCCTCAGCCAGGGTTCACGTCGTGGCCGAGGACCCGCAGATTTTCGACGTGTGGCAGACGAGTAAGCCTCCATCGTCCGTGCCACCTTACTTGGTGTCTATCGAAATCTGCGGCCACCCCATCACAATGGAGCTGGACACAGGGGCCAGCGTGTCGGTCTAGCCCGGGAAGCTGTTCAAACGGACCTTCCCCGGCGTGTCCATCGAGGCATCTGACGTCATGCTGGGCAGCTACTCCGGGCAGCTTTCCCAGGTCCAGGGTCGGGCCCAAGTCAGCGTTCGCCTTGGCGACAGCGAGGCAATCCTTCCCCTTTACTTAACCAAGGGGTCGTCGCCGACGCTGCTTGGCCAGAACTGGATTCACTCGCTGGGTGTTCGGCTGCCGGAGTACCAAGAAGCTGCGCTGCACGTGGTGAAGGACGTCCCGAGCCTCCTGGCCGACTTCCAGTCCCTGTTCCAGCCGGGGGTGGGCACCTTCGCCGGCACGACGGTCGGCATCCACGTACCCGAGGAAGCCCGGCCTCGGTTCTTCAAGCCGCGTCCGCTGCCGTTTGCCCTGAAGGACGGGGTCACCCGGGAGCTGCAACGGCTGCAGCGAGAGGGAATCCTGGTGCCCGTCAAGTCTTCCGAGTGGGCCGCACCGATTGTGCCAGTCCTCAAGCAAGACGGCCGCGTCAGGATCTGCGGGGACTTCAAGGTCACCATCAACCCCGTCGCTACCGTCGAGAAGTACCCGCTGCCTAGGGTAGAAGATCTCTGGTCGGCTCTGTCCGGGGGACAGAAGTTCTCCAAGCTCGACCTTCGAGTTGCCTACCAGCAGCTGGTGCTCCAGGATGCCGCCCGGAAGTATGTCACCATTTCGACTACCATGGGACTCTTCCAGTACACGCGCCTACCGTTTGGCGTGGCCTCAGCCCCAGCCATCTTCCAGAGGGAGATGGACAACCTCTTCAGGGGCATGAGGCACGTGGCGGTGTACTTGGACGACATCCTGGTTACCGGTAACGACGACGGGGACCACCTGCAGAACCTGCGCAAAGTCCTGACACGACTACAGGACGCCGGTCTCAAGCTGAGGCTGGACAAGTGCGTGTTCCTGACCCCCAGCGTGGAGTACCTGGGACACATCATCTCCCAGGCTGGCCTGGCCCCGGCACCCCGCAAGATTGAGGCCGTGCTCAAGGCGCCGAAGCCCAAGAGCAAGAAGGAGCTTCAGAGCTACCTCGGCCTCATCAATTTCTACAGGGGGTTCCTGCCCAACCTGTCGACGCATCTGGAGCCGCTGCATCGTCTGCTTCGTGACGGTCAGCAGTGGGCCTGGAAGAAGGAGCAGGACTTGGCCTTCCAGCGCAGCAAGGAGCTGGTCGTTAAGGCTCCAGTGCTGGTGCACTTCGACCCGGCCAAGCCTGTGGTCCTCACCGTGGATGCGTCGCCGTATGGGGTAGGAGCCGTCCTGTCGCACCGGGGTCAGGATGGTCAGGAACGCCCTGTGGCGTTTGGTTCTCGTCGACTACATGCGGCAGAGCAACGCTACAGTCAGCTCGACAAGGAAGGCTTGGCCCTCATGTTCGTCGTCCAGCGCTTCCATCAGTACCTGTGGGGCCGGCAATTCGAGGCGGTAACGGACCACAAGCCGCTGCTGGGGCTGCTGGGACCTGACAAGGCAGTCCCAGTGCAAGCCTCGCCTCGTGTGGTACGCTGGGCCTTGACGCTGGCAGCCTACAGGTACAAGCTGGTCTACCGCCCTGGGGAAGGACCTGGGACCTGCCGATGCCCTGAGCCGCCTGCCCCTGCCGGAGGTGGCTGCTGCCGTTCCAGAGCCAGCTGACGTGTTCCTGCTGGAGCGGGCCTACCCGGGGGTGCTTACCAGGACTGCGGTGGCGCAGGCGACCAGCCGGGACCCGGTCCTGTCTCAGGTGGTCAAGGCGGTTGCCCGAGGGGAGGAGCTGCGTCACCAGGCGTACAGCCACAAGGCCGCCGAGCTGAGCTTGGAGCAGGGCTGCCTGCTGTGGGGTTCCAGGGTGGTGATTCCACAAAGTCTGCGGGCCAAGGTGCTGCAGTTGCTGCACGCGGGGCACCCTGGCATTGAAAAAACCAAGATGGTGGCACGGTCGCACGTTTGGTGGCCTGGCTTGGACCAGGACATCGTGCACCAGGTGCAAGGCTGCCAGGTCTGCCAAGAGAACCAGCGAGCCTCGCGCCACGTGGAGATCACCCCCTGACCGTTCCCACAGAGGCCCTGGTCCCACCTGCACGTGGACTATGCAGTACCCTTCAAGGGCCACTACTTCCTGGTCGTAGTGGACGCCTTCTCCAAGTGGGTGGAGGCACTGCCAGTCACCAGTCCATCGGCAAGCGCGACCATTGCGGCGCTGCGGCAAGTCTTCGCGGCGCAGGGATTGCCGGACATTATTGTGTCCGACAATGGTCCCGCTTTCGCCAGCGCCGAGTACATGGACTGGCTGCAGAGGAATGGGATCCGCCGGATGCTGGTTCCGCCGTACCACCCCGCTTCCAATGGTGCAGCAGAGCGGGTGGTACAGACCATCAAGAACAAGCTCAAGAAGAGCCAGCCCGGGGATTTCCGGACGCAGGTGGCCCGGGTACTGTTTCAATACCGGACCACACCGCATGAGGTCACTGGCCGTGCCCCCTGCGAGCTTCTGCTGAGCCGGATGGTCAAGACCCCCCTAGACGTCTTGCATCCAGACCTCCGGTCCACGGCGCTCCTGAAGCAGCTGAAGCAGAAGCTGGCTGCTGACCGAGGGTGCCGTCCCGGGCCTTTGCCGGAGCCGGGAGCGTCAGTCTACGCCAGGAACTTCCGTCCTGGCCCACCCTGGTCTGCCGGGCGTGTGGTTTCACCAGCGAGTGCCTCGTCGCTGCTCGTCCGCATGCCCGACGAGACCACCTGGCACCGGCACGCCGACCATGTCAGGCCTCGCTCCGGGACCTGGCTTGCACCCTCGGCCGTCGCTTCAGAGGACCAGCCTACAGGGGGCCCAACAACAGCACCAGTCGCGGCCAGCGGAGCGCCACCCACCCTGGAGGCGACAAGCGTCGCCACTTTGTGGCACCAGTTGCACCGGTGCCACTCACAAATCCGGTCCCTGCGGCTCCACCAGATGGAGCGCGACAGGGACAGGCAGCGCCCGGCGTTGCCACACCTGGCCCGTCCACACCAGTGGTCCGGCGGAGTACGCGGCAACGAAGGCCACCTGACCGCTACTGGCCGGGGTGACCTTCATCGTCGACCGGCCAGGACTTGTCACGACCAGACACCGAGTCAGTGTCGGCCGTGTCCATCGGTTATTCTTTTATTTTGTTTTAGAGAAAACAAACTGGGGGGGGGAGGGATGTAACAAGTATGTAGCGCCCCCCTCCAGTCCGCCCGTCTGCGGCCGCCAGGCTCGGCGGGCAACATTGATCACCTCGCCCAACAAACGCCGTAGAGCGCACGCCGCTCCGGTCAGTCATCGTCCACCCTCACAACCAGGCTACGTGTCGTCTCTTCTCGGCGGGTGCTTCGGCCCCCTTCGTCCACGTTCGAGAAAGATCGTGACTATATACAGTTCTTACATGCTGGCCAACCATACTGCCGGTGTAACGCCCGCCTTTCACTGCTCACTTCGTTCTCATCGTTTCTTGGACTGGACTTCGTCGTCCACTTTCGAACTTGGAAGGAAATTGCAACGAGGCTTGTTTTCACTTCAGACAACCAAATATTTAGAAATTTTCCAAACAAGGGTTAGTTTAGTTTTACCGTACCGATTACCTGTGCCACGAGCAATAAAAATTGTTTCTTGAGCTCAAATGTATGCCGCGCTGTGTCGCGTAAGCACGATAGCGCGCATTTTTGGGTCCCCCCATTTCGGGAACCTCTCTACGAAGGCCACTTATATTCGCTACTGCCAGGAGGTGACACGAGCTACCACCCTAGTAATAAAACATGGAGCTATCGCTCATCCAGCCCTCGTCGAACTTGGCTAGGTACTTTCAGGTACCTAGTAGGGAAGGGCGGTTAACTTTTAACCGCGGTTAAAGTTAACCGGCTTCGAGCAAACGGGCCCAGGTAAACTAGTGTGTCGACTTGGCTGGCTTCTGGCCTGTCGCTCAGTTCTGATGCCGTGTGGTAGCGAAGAAATCGTTTCTTCCACGTAGGCCAATCATTGGGATTCGCGAAGGCAAACCCTCCGGCGGCGTAATCTGGAACGACGTCATGGTCACGGACGTTTTGTATCCCAGCTGCGGACCTGAAGCTTGGCTGTGGCCGGGTGTATCGGCGCTGTCAGCATTTGACGAATCAGGAACTCCAGCTTGAGACGTTGCCATTGCTGACCTTGGACGCTCGAAGGTTACCGGGAGGATACATCATCATCAGGCTGGCTCACTTCTGGCACCATGTTTTATTCTGCGGGGCGCAGAATGAAAGAGACATAGTCGCTGTGGACTAGCAGGGAAAAAGGGTTTATCTTACACTAAGGTCAGCAACGTATGTACAAAAAGAACACCAACCAGTCCGCCATGCCAAGTCATGCACAAGCCCGCGAGAGTCTCACCGCGCGTGAACAACCTCGACGCCTTTTTCTTACGCGCGTGAACTCCGACATGCTATATCCAACAGTTAGGTTACTCTAGTAAAGTGGTTAGTTGGGCGAGTTGGTAATGATTCAACATGGTTAAAATTGCGCACAAATAGAAAGGTACAGAGAAGAGGGAAGAGAGAAGAGACAAGCGCAAACTCACAACTCGATGTATTAAAGGAAGAAAAAATTACACCATCTTCCCCAGGGGAACCATGGGGTGATGCGGAGCATCGTTCCATCACGGTTCATCGGAAGAACGGAGTGAAGTGGAGTCAACAGCTGTGAACTGAACGCGCGCAGAATTTGGTTTGCTCTTTATGTTTATACAACCTTGATGGAGATGCGCCTCAACGGGTAATCGGTCTCTTAGCTGTAGATGAGAAATTTAGCCAGTGCAGTAGAACCGCTAACCTGGGATTCTTAACGTGAATCACGCAGTAGTCATCACACGAACGCGTGCCGGTACGAAACTCATCCAGATCGAAACGGGCGGGGGTGGCGGGGACTCGAACCCAGGAGGTTCCCAGCGCAAGCTTTCGCTTCACGCTCCGAGCTGAGACGCGATAGCCCACACGGCCATTTCCTCCCCTTGAACGCGCGCAGCGCGCTACCGCTGCTTATATTCACACTCGAAGGAGAGGAAACTAGAGGAGGAGAGTTGCGCCTGCGCGCGCGGTGGGAGTAGAAGCGAACGCACGCGAAGTGCACGCAGCTGGTAGCTGCGTGCACTTCGCGCATCTGTTGGAGAGAGAGAGAACCATAGAGTTATTACAATAAACGCTAGAGGCTCAGCTGGCGCTAGTGTCTATGGGACATCCGGTTGCAAATTGAAGCAGACAGCATGCAGTCTACTTTTCCAGTCTTCCTGTGTATTCCTATGGGAAAACGCTCGTGAATTTTGTCTCGTCGCCGGAAAATAACATTAATAACTTTTGTTATTTCGGTTGTACCGGATAGTATGTACCTTTATTAATATTGCGAACGTGTAATTGCTTTAGTTACAGCATTTTTCCTTTACCACTGAACGATGCTAAACTTTGCTATATTTCAGGCCCCAACCTCTGTTCCATGGCAAGTATGTAGAAACGAGCGACGATTCTAAGCAAAATAGCGATCGAAAGGAATGCAGAGTGTGTTTAAAGTTCGCCAGCATTCTGTTGGTGCTTATATATTGCTAATATGCCTGTCCTCTCACTATATGAAAATGACCCCGTCGTGCATCTCTACGAGCGCTTAAAAAAACGTTCGAAACGTAAAGAATAAAACGTGGGCTACGAAAGGTGTGTTTTCTTATTATTTCCTATGTTGGACAGTTTTTATCGCGCACCTGTCCTCTGGCTTCCCCCCCTTTCCAAAGATTTGGAGCGTGCGGGTGATGATTTGAACACAGAACAAGCATCTTCGCACCATGAGCAGAAAGAATAAAGCAGTACTTATTTATTGCAAATCGGACTGTATTACGTGACACTCAACTTATTTTGATCGTCTGCAAGCACAAGGAGTTACTTACTTAGTGTTACTGCGTAGTTCTTGACGTCTCTCTTGGTTTTCCAGATGTCGTTCGTTCGTTTGACAAGTATATCCCCTATGCTGGAAAGCGTCGACGCCGTGTTCGCGCTAACAGTGTCCGACAGTGCACATAAATACATGTAACGAAGCGGTTTTAACACCGTTTTTAATGCCGCGAATTTAAAAAAAAAATGCTGTAACTGACCAATTATTTCGTCTGCGTGACTGAGAAATGTTCCAATGTGCCTAGTACGCTCAAATTATTCGTCATATTTGCTCTTATAATCGAGCGCAGAGAGAAAATACACTCGCTTTTCCCATAGAAATGCATTACCGGAAGTCAATTTCTAACTGCATGCTGTCTGCTTCAATTTGCAACAGCACACTAGCGCCAGCTGAGCCTCTAGCGTTTATTGTAATAACTCTATGGAGAGAACGCACGCGCAGCGAGGAGAGTTGCGCATGCGTAGTGTGAGTGCGGACTACGACGCCGCGGGACATAGCCCGAGCAAGAGATGCTCAGCATCTAAAAAGAACAGCCCTCGGTATCAGCTCGAGCCGAGGCCACACTCGCACGGTTGATGGTTGATGGTGTGCGTCCTCCGCGTGTGGTTGATGGTGTGCGTCCTCCGCGTTCTCGGGTGCCCCCGTGCGAGTGTGGCCTCGGCTCGAGCTGATACCGAGGGCTGTTCTTTTTAGAGCGCAGCTCTTAGGGGCCCGTTCCCGGCTTGAGCGGCGTCGGCGTCGGCGTAACCAAGGTCACCCCAAGGTCACGTGACCCCCAAGGTAATTCCAAGGTCACCCCAGGGTCACGTGACCCCCCCCCCGAGGGCACGTGACCCCCCCCCCCCGAGGTCACGTGACCCCTCCCCCCCGAGGTCACGTGACCCCCCTCCTTCGAGGTCACGTGACCCCTCCCCCGAAGTCACGTGACACCCCCCCCCCCGAGGTCACGTGACACCCCCCGAAGTCACTGACCCCCCCCGCCGAGGTCACGTGACCTCCCCGATGACGTCATCATCACTGATGACGTCACCGGCATCCGCATCGTCATCATCATCACTGATGACGTCACCGGCATCCGCATCGTCATCGTCATCATCGCTGATGACGTCATCAGTGACGTCCCCGGCATCCGCATCGTCATCGCCATCATCACTGATGACGTCATCAGTGACGTCACTGATGACGTCTTCAGTGATTATGACGACGATGCGGATGCCGGTGACGTCACTGATGACGTCATCAGCGATGATGACGATGTGGATGCCGGTAACGCCATCAGTGACGTCACTGATGACGTCATCAGGGATGATGACGATGACGATGCGGATGCCGGTGAGGTCATCAGTGACGTCACTGATGACGTCATCAGTGTTGATGACGATGACGATGCGGATGCCAGTGACGTCATCAGTGACGATGACGTCATCGGGGAGGTCACGTGACCTCGGCGGGGGTCACGTGACCTGGAGGTGTCACGTGACTTCGGGGGGCATCCGCATCGTCATCGTCATCATCACAGATGACGTCATCAATGACGTCACTGATGACGTCACCGACATCCGCATGGTCATCGTCATCATCGCTGATGACGTCATCGGAGTCCGCATCGTCATCGTCACTGATGACGTCATCAGTGACGTCACTGATGACATCATCGGCATGGTCACGTGACTCCCCAAGGTCACGTGACCCCCCCCAGGTCACTTCACCCCCCCAGTACCCTTCCCTCCTCCTCCTCAAGAGCTGCGCTCTAATTCGGTGTTACAGGGAGTTGTAAACGGCTTTCACTTTTAGAGCGCAGCTCTTAGGGGCCCGTTCCCGGCTTGAGCGGCGTCGCCGTCGGCGTCGCCGTCGCCGTCGCCGTCGGCGTCGGCGTAACCAAGGTCATCCCAAGGTCACGTGGCCCCCAAGGTCATCCCAAGGTCACGTGACCCCCAAGGTTACCCCAAGGTCACATGACACCCAAAGTCACGTGACCCCCCGGAAGTCACGTGACCCCCCGAGGTCACGTGACCCCCCCCCCCGAAATCACGTGATACCCCCAGGTCACGTGACCACCCCCACGGTCACGTGACCCCCGCCGAGGTCACGTGACCTCCCCGATGACGTCATCGATGACGACACCGGCATCCGCATCGTCATCATCACTGATGACGTCATCAGTGATGATGACGATGACGATGCGGATGCCGGTGACGTCACTGATGACGTCATCCGTGATGATGACGATGTCGATGCGGATGCCGGTGAGGTCATCAGTGACGTCACTGATGACGTCATCAGTGATGATGACGATGCGGATGCCGGTGACGTCATCAGTGACGATGACGTCATCGGGGAGGTCACGTGACCTCGGCGGGGGTCACGTGACCTGGGGGTGTCACGTGACTTCGGGGGGGCATCCGCATTGTCATCGTCATCATCACAGATGTCATCAGTGACATCACTGATGACGTCATCAGTGATGATGACGATGACGATGCGGATGCCGGTGAGGTCATCAGTGACGTCACATGACGTCATCAGTGATGATGACGATGCGGATGCCGGTGACGTCATCAGTGACGATGACGTCATCGGGGAGGTCACGTGACCTCGGCGGGGGTCACGTGACCTGGGGGTGTCACGTGACTTCGGGGGGCATCCGCATCGTCATCATCACAGATGACGTCATCAGTGACGTCACTGATGACGTCACCGACATCCGCATCGTCATCATCGCTGATGACGTCATCGGAGTCCGCATCGTCATCGTCACTGATGACGTCATCAGTGACGTCACTGATGACATCATCGGCATGGTCACGTGACTCCCCAAGGTCACGTGACCCCCCCCCCCCCAGGTCACTTCACCCCCCAGTACCCTTCCCTCCTCCTCCTCAAGAGCTGCGCTCTAATTCGTTGTTACAGGGAGTTGTAAACGGCTTTCACTTTTTCTTCCTTCAATAAATCGAGTTATGAGTTTGCGCTTGTCTCTTCTCTCTTCCCTCTTCTCTGTACCTTTCTAGTTGTGCGCAATTTTAACCATGTTTAGGTTACTCGTTACATATTCTTCTCATTCCACGTACCTTCAAAACATTCCTCGTAAGTATTAAGATGGAACCGAAAAAGAAAAAGAAGATAATTATGTGAAGTTTGGCTCTTATGCGTACTTGTAACGACGAAACAGTTACACGTAATAATTCATAAATAAAAAGTAACACGAAATCAACGGGCGTTTCTTTTTATCGGTAACGGTGTTGCGTTCCTTTCATTTCCAAGGGACGAGTAACGTGTCTCGTTACTTTTTTTTTTCTTCTCGATAACGCGTAGAAAACTGGTCCGCGCAAGCTAAAGGGGTAATCCACATTTTTTTCACTTCACGCTTAATTTTTGTTTTAATTCAAAGACAGTTTGAATTTGGGGCTTTTTGGATTTTCCCCGATTTGAATAAAATCGGCAGGGGGGTTAATTTTTTATGTTTATCAATTCCTACCGAAAGCATGGCGCTAGGGCTGTTAGGTCGAGTAGGGCATGTTTCAGAAACTACATACACAAAGTTCTCAATGAGAACACTCTATTAACAGCGAGTTACCCTTCCCCCTTTGAAATATTTACTTGTGCTTTAAAGACTTTTCTAGTTTTCTGATCGTATGCTCTGTTGCATACTTGGTGTACAACGCTGTCAAAGCTGCCGGCACGAACATGAGCTTTGATCTCACAGATCCTTTGCACACGTCCTCGTTCAAACAAAACCATAGGAGAAGCAAATATTTTACTGGAGGGGGACTATGGGACAGTCCCCGAGAATAGATGGAAAAAGACGACAACGAAGTACTGTGGAAACACGCGCGACGGCGGCAGCGGTACCGTCTTCGCTTCCACGACACCGTCAACCGAACCGCATTCAGAGGCGTCGCGTGGTTACGTCGCGTGGTCACTTCGGCGGCGAGAGGAGGGGGGCAAGGGAGAGGGGCGTTGCTAAATAAACCACTCCACCAGGGGAGGATTCGGTGCACTCGTCGCTCTTTCTAATGGTGAATTCCACTCGTAGATCTGGATCGCTTTCCAAAATCCGTGAGGGAGGCAAAATTCCGCTCCGTGGGACCCGCTCCGAATCGACGAGGGGAAGATAAACTTGCATTTTTGGAGCGACCTCCCCCACACCCCTCCCCACCCCCAAAATGGCCGCTGCTCGAACTTCACCAGCCCACCAACACCTCAGCCGGCTGACCTTCCCGACGACCAGTCACGACTGTCACTGCATAGCTGCAGAAGTAACACGCGACACAGGCCGGGCGGAATTATACGTATCACGGCGCCCACGTCACAAACAACGAAGACGTCCGCGTTCGGCACCGTCACATACCTTTCGGCCGCCTCGAAGCGGCGGGGCGCGGACAGCGATTGCCAGCGGTGGAGTTCAGATTTCTAGTACAACTTTAATAAACACAGAGGTAACAAACCATCACTTGCGCGGTCGTTGCCTAACCACTTCTTGCTTTATTTCACGGGAAAACGCCGACGGAATGCAGTGTAAAAAGGTAAACAATCACTGGCTGCAGAATGAATAGGCCTAACCTTGCGTCTGCCTCCGGCTTCTCTGTCGTTCTTTTTCTCGTTCTTCCTCGGCGATCACAAATTTCAGCGCTTACGATTTGCCACGCTCCACATTCACGGCTTTTTATCCCTGATCTACGCGAGGTAGAAGCGTTCGAGCCGTCACAGTCCAGAGTAAACAACCGGCGCACCCGATCAGATCCAACTCCACGACCCGACCGTGGCCCGACGATCTCTCCAACCTCGCCGCGCATGCGCACCGCCGATTTAGACGGAAATCACGTGGGCCGCTCTGTCAACTTCCGGAGAGATCTGTGAAATCCCACAGAGCAAGTTCGGCGGAGTTTGGGGCGCTCCGTGGAGCGGGCGCTGCCAGAAATCTACGAGCGGAAGATGACCAACTTGAGCCTGATCTGAGAGCGGAATATACGCGCTCCAAATGGAGCGCTTTTGGAGCGCTCAGATCTGCGAGCGGAATTCACCATTATGCAAATGAGGAGAGAGTATTGTATTCCTCTAATAAAATATTCTGATGAAGCCACGCGGTCGCGCCAGTCCGCAACTCCGTCCGCGGAGTTGCGGACGGATGTTGTGACGTCAACAACCCGGGAAACTTCGTCCTCGGCTCCGCCGCCCACCTGCGGAGCTTTCGTGCTGACAGAACGAGGCCTCCGCGCCTCCGCCACGGAGAAGAATGGCACCGCGAGGCGTCAAAAAGGGATGACGTATGTCTCACGTCATGCGCGCTCCGCGGAGGAAAGTGGCAGATTTCTCCCTCGTGTGGATAGCCAAAGTTCTGGCCATCCAGATCGAAACGAATCGAATAAATCAAAAGAACTCAGGCTAGCGGTTGTACTGCTCTGGTTAAATTGCTGATCTACAGCTTGGAGACTCGTCGCCCGTTGAGGCAGACCAGGTTCTATCTAGGGTGTGTAAACATACACAACCCAATATTTTTTTACCCTGCGTTTTAGGGGGATTGGTGGCCGTGTGGGCAATACTCCATTTCACCATACGTTGTGCCGCAGCGAAGGCTAGAAGCGCTAGGCCTTAGCTTTGGCAGCTGCCCTTAATGCACGAGAGCTTGTGCCGCCGAGATGTGTCCTAAGGCAAGAAGCTCGCGCTTGTAGCCTTTCCAGCGGTACATCATAAGGTGAAATATCGGCAGTTTGATACTTTAGACCCATGTTACGGATAGAAAAAACAGGACGCGGGATGGCCAAAAAAACATGCTTTTCGTGCAAGGCTCGTCAAATCATGAGGCGCTGGAGAAATGCAGCCTTCTGCGTTAAGTCCTTATTTCGAACTCTTTTTGTTCGCCTTCCGCCCATTGAAAAGCATGCGGGAAGGGCCTTAGAACGCACCTGGTATCGCTGCGCCGCAGCGTTCTTCCGCATCAAAAAGTTCGTCTGCTTTCCTCGCAGTCACCATGGCAACGAACGCCGAATGAATAGAAGCACGCACGGTACCGCCGCGTGAAGCCAGCAACAGCTGACGCCATTTTACGAACGCCGTCTGCTAGCCAAAGCCGAACGCGGTCTATCAGATCAACCGCCTCCGCCGGTGCGCCGCTAGCAAAGACGACGAAGCTGAGGCACGCCGACGGCGATCGAGCAAGCAACAACACCGCGGGACGACTGCAACGGCGGCATTTATTCGGATCAAAGGCCGCTTTCGCCGGTGCGCCGCTAGCACAGACAACGAAGCTGAGGCACGCCGACGGCGAATGGGCGAGCAACAGCACCGCGGGATGACTGCAACTGCGGCATTTATTCGGATCAAAGGCGCGAAATAAGCAAGAACAATTTTTATTTGAATCATCACACGCGATATCCCAGTTGGGGACCACATACCTTTGCTGGGTCTTTCCTGTGAACTTTTTACAGAGACACGAGGTGCCACATTCAAAACACGGCTCCGTTTGCAAAATATGGGGGCCCTGAGAAGGGCCTTTTAGACCGCTACCAGAACCTATAACTGACATTACGAGCACTTGACGAGCGGTTGGCGCATAACTCGTCTTTATGCACGCAGGCGGGCGACGGGCTCAGCGCAGCGGATCACTCGAAGTCACCGGGGCCGTCAGAATCCTCGTCCTCCGCTCTATAGGGAAGATTCCTGTCTGCGTCGGGGCTATAGATTTTGGCGGCCGCGGCGACGAACGACTGGAATCTGTCAGTGTTTCCGCGCGCCTTCTCTCTCCTCCAAAACATGAACTTTGCAAGGTGACCAGTGAAATGGTGGCTCTCGCGCCGTCCAGATGGAAGAGAGTTTTTGACGTGGGCCCAGGTGCCCTCCACCGTATTGGTGTGCGCACCAGTGTTCGGGTCGACAAAGTGCAGCTTGTGGTTAACGGTGAGGTGCGTGAAGCGAGCGTCATCTGCAAGCTTGCGATAGCCAGCCCAACAATCTGTCATTATTCTTGTTCCAGGGCGGACCCACTTGGCTATTAGCCCTAGCAGGGTATTAGCGTCACGGGTCTCCACGGGAACAAGAAAGCAGCACCCGCTGCCACGCTCCACACCGCCGAAAACCCACTGGCCAGGCCTTAAATACCCGCGATGGTACTTTCGCCGCCCGAACATACTCTCGTCTAGTTCTACAGTCACGCGTTCGCCGCCAATCATCTCTGAATGCGTAAAGACGGCATTTACCACAACCTCCCGACAAAGGCTCGTCCAATCAGTTATTGTCTTACTTGCGACATCAGTCTCCCGCTGAATGACGGCGCACGGTAGGTTCTGGCACCAGAGGTAGATGATCTTCATGAGTTGGGGAAGCGTCAGGTGCGATCCCTCGAAAAAGGAACCGCTCCGTACCGAGACCTCGCCCCGGCACTGAACCTTGACCGGCTTCCTCTTGGGCACCTCACGAGTCATCCACAAACCGCATCTCCACGCATACCCATCCGCAGATCTAGCGCGGACTTGCAGCGTCATCGCAGCTTCGCACTCTGGGCAAGCACGAGAAGCCAGGAGCAGGCCCATGCCCTGAAGCAAATTAATTGCTTCAAGAGGGTCTTTCATGGCGTCATGAAGACGGCACAAGTTAAACGCCATGGCACTGCGACGCTCGCCTCTGGAAGAATAAAGCGCCAAGGGGGCTAAACGAGCAGAAATGCGCGCTTCTTTGCATTTATTATTTGGCCGGCGTTGGGTCGACCCGGTCGACGCAACGCTAAACGTTGCGTCGACCCAAAACGTCATATCCGGTTTTTTACAACGCATGGGTCGCAAAGCTTTTACATACTATATTGCTAATAAACTATTTTAATGTCAATATGTTATTAACTCATTACAAACCCATTAGTTTTTCAACAAAACGATATCGTTACTCTGATGTCATATCCGGCTTTAGATTAATTTAAAATACAAATGGGTCGCTTGTGTTATATACTTGCACTTGTTTGAAATTAATTTTAATTATTATCTATTAAGTTAGTAAGGCAAACCCATGCCATCAATGACCAGGACCAAAAATCGCTGCCACCTCGCGCTCCGGTTCAAGAGTACGCACACATGTTTACAAATGGCGGCGCTATGGCAAGTCAGCTGTCGGGACTATTCGGTTATTTAGAGAATTTCATGTAGTTCTTAACAAATTAATGTATCAGTCAGCCCATGTATGCATCTTGATAATATAGCCAAGCCTGCATAACCTTCGCGATCCTAACTATCGCTGCACACCAGAGCAGCACTGACCCCAGCGCGTCCTCCCCGCTCGCCGAAAACCGCTGAGCCACAAGCATGCAAGATCACGCTGGACCACTGCGCTGGACGCTCACGCGATGCCAGAAAATCACTGAAGGTGGAAGCCTCGCCGGCCTCGCGCCGAAAGCAATGTGTTCCCCATGCCTGCGAGCGAGCTGAGAAACACAAGTACGAGAATATTGTCTTGAGCAGCGTTTACACTGCACGAGAGCGCTTGCACACCAGGCCACCTCGGAGTGTAAAGCTTTTCGTTGCTTTGGCCTCTCCCTCCGTCGTCCTTGCATATCTCACGACGATAACAATGTCTTGCCTAAGCGTACCAGTGGTACGATCTCGGGAAGAACAGACCACTTTACCGAAGCCCAGTTACACGAGCATCCCAGCGGTTTCTGGGAAGAAGAGGCAGGGGGACATTCCCCTGCCTCCTCATCCCAGAAATATATATGCACTACATTAATAAGAGTGAATACAGGGTTACTTCTCTTGTGTTCCCCTTGTCCTCTTTTTTTTTTTTCTTCTTCTTCTTCTTCTTTTCTGTGTTGTGTTTTTTAATGGGAGAATGTGAAAGTGTAAAATGCTTTGCATTGATTTTCCGAAGCAAATGGTGATGTGATGGATGCCTCGGGAAGAACTAAGGATTAATTTGAACCACTTCACTTCGGTTTTCTTTTCACATGCATGAAAGACCTCTATTACACAGTAAGTAAAGCTACTGGTAGATTAAGCTGCACATTTTGCCTCTTTAGTTACCTATCTATGATGCTGGCCTTGAAGGTGCACTTATGTAAGCATTGACAATATTTTCATCTGTGTTGTACCCTGGAACCCAGCATGCTTACACTGAGCTTACAAAAAAAAATGGGAAGGCAGCTTTTATACTGATAGCAACGTGGTTGTTTATTTCTTTATTCTGTATTACCCTGTCAAGGTATTACAGTTGGAAAAGTAAAAGTTTGAAAAAAAAAAAAACAAAGAAAATTCTTTTACCTGCACCAGAAAACTTAAAATGCAAATTTGCAGGAATAATTTATTCGAGGCACCAAACATGATAACCACTGGGGGACCAGTCAGGCAATAGCATGCACGACCAAATGTCTGACTGGTCCTACGACATACCAGAAAGATTGTCGAACCTCATCAGGTGCCACCTACTCGCTGCATCGTGTGTATTCACGCATAGGCGTAGACTACGGGGGGTCATCGGGGCTTGGTCTCCCCTAATGAGATCCGGGGGGCTCCATCCCCCCCGGGCCCGGGCCATGATCCTTACCGAGACGCTGTTTCTAGTAGTGGCATGTAAACAAAATAATGCCCACGTTGCCTTTATTGACAAAATGCATGAAACATAGAATCCCTGCGTGCTTCTGGGGGGGGGGGGGGGGGGGGATGCTTTTCCACTTGAGCGGAAAACACCTCCCCCCCCAAGAAGATGGAAAGTTTACGCCGCTGCATTCATGTGAGTCTGTGATTGTTGGTGTCTGATCGGGTTCAGCAGTCTTTTTGGCATGTCAAACAACCAGCCGGATGTCGAGTCGTGTATGGCCTGCCCGGGCCCCCAGTGTTTACCACATAAAATGTGGCATTTCGCAGTCATTAATACGCGGTAAGCAGCTGTCCAAGCGTAAATGTAAAACTCAAAAAATAAAAAAAGAAGTCATTGTTTTTTTGTTGTTTTTTTTTTTTTTTTAGTAAAGGACTCTGACAACCGATATGACTGCAATATGCAAAAGTGGACAAATGACGAGAAAAAAACTTTCAGCCTCTCCACTGTGGTGAAGAAGGAAAACCAGCGGAGCTGAACAATGAAAAGTAACGGCTGGCTGCAAGTCAGCAAGCCAAAGTGGAAAGGCTGCCGCCACCCATGAACGACGGCGGCAACCAGATAGGTGGCTTGCCGCCGTCGCTCATAGATGGTGGTAGGTGTCCAGAGTTCAGTGTCTTCATTTCTTTGTGAGGGACACGATCCTGGGGAAACTAGCCCATAACAGCTCCGCTGTAAAAGTGGTTCCAGCAGGGCATAGAGAAGCTGCCACACAAGTGATGCAAGGGCATTCAGCTCCTGTGGGAGTCTGTCAAGGTGGACATGCGTGCCTACATCTAGGTGACCGGTATCTGCAGCAGAAAACAAAATCGTGAATCCAAATAGTATGCTTCTGGTAATTGGCTCTAGATCATGTGGCCACTTGTTCTGTCTGTGGGTTGGGGTGAACGCTGCTAGTTTTTCTGAAACATTTTCCGCGACTGCCATTACATGAAGAGAAAAAAAGTGGAACAGGGCGTCGATTAAAATTTTTAACCCGATTGACACCCTTCATTCAATTAATTAATTGGTCTCGTTCATAACTCAAAATTATATATATATATATATTTTTTTTTGGCCTTCGCTTAATATGTGACAAACGGTGCAATATACAATTTTAATTACAAATCATCGTCGATATGTTGTTCTGTACAGTTCAGAGACACTCACACTCGCAGGTTATTACTTCAGCTGCTTGAGGCAAGGAAGTTTGTTCGTATTCTCCGGCAACAGCGGCCACCTTTGATTGTTCACAATAGTCTCTGCTGCACCAAACGGACACTCGCATGGCATTCAAGTGGCCGGGACACGTGTAAACTTCTGCACTTGTCTGGATTTACAAGTCTCGTCTTTACAGTTTACTTTAGGTTAAAATTTCACTGAAAATATGCCCTTCATATAGGTGTACTCATCCCCATCTGCGAGGTGAAAGCATTTCATTTTTACTTTTGGTCTGTCAAAATTTTACCAATCAACCGGTTAAAAAAATTAATCGTGATTAAAGCATTAGGCGGTAGGTTAATCGACCAATTGCCCAGCCCTAGAAAGAACCAATGTGTGTTTCATATAGGTTATGAACATTAAATAATAAGTTACAAACATACAAAGAGGAGGGAAAAGAGTGTAAAGGTATGTCACTGGGGACAGTGCCTCTTCTGACCATGTGCCCCCCATGCAAGGCTCCATTTCCCAACAATTCCTTCACAGCAGAGTTTAAGTTTATTCGCACGTAACAGTCTAACCGACTACCTCCCGAAATAAGGGAAATCTGACAATAATTCGCAGTTGGGCTGCAACTCTGTACACTGAAGCCACCTGAACAGGTTTCATCATAGGCCAGCATGCTATCTCAGTGTCACCAGGGCAGTAAGTAAACAGGAACTGAAGACAGACTCAGATATGCAAAAAAAAGAGTAGTCGAGAAGATTTTGACGAGCGTGTTGGAACAGATGGAACAGTAAGAAAGCACAAAACGAACAGAAGGACGAAACAGACCTGTACAAGCTTTCAGTTTACAACAACATATATTTGTTGCCAGCAAACTCTGCACCAACAAACGTTGGTGGGGAAGGGGGGAAGGAGCGAGAGGGAGAAGAAAAGGAGAAGGGTGCACGAGGGGAGAGAAGGAGAGGGGAAGATAGCATTTTCGCATACGGAACATTGTAAAATCGGTATACTGGCTTTACGAGGCAGAACATGTACTAATCTCTGCAATGGAAATAAAAATATTGCACCACAATATCATGACAATTATGCAAAGCCAAAGTGACTGTTTATTTTGTCTTCTACATCCACAGCCATTTCTTTCCACTAAAGGGTCTCGACAACTGAGGTCTTCCTGCATCTTGCACATGTTCTCAGTAGACTACAGCTTAAAATGCTACAGTCTACCGACAAAAATTGTATTCATGCTATCAATCAATCATGGTTTTATTGCGTTTTTTCCATGCAACTCTTAGACCTAAACAGGGGTGCACTCACCCATCCAATAAAAAGAAAACCAACATTGTCACATCCTAATTAGCATACATGAGACTTCTTTTTGTTTTTTACATTGAAAAAGGAGCAGAGAAGTCAAGGTATGTATTGTCGCATTTATTATATGCCTGCTGAATCCTAGACAAAGGAGTTTCACAATGCAAATTACAAGAATGAAAAGGTGCCCTAAGCCTGGTTAGACATTAAGGAACATTGAATAAAATCTTACTACCGTAAAATACCGGGCAAGCGCCCACTCAAAATTTAGAGAGAAACGCGAAAAAATGGGGGATGGGCACTTGTCCGATCATCAATTTTACATATAAATGTACTGTGCATATTTTTTCTATCTTAAAAATTTGGATATGGGCGCTTAATATGGAACGGGCGGATGCACGGTATTCTATGGTAAGTAGAAATAAGAGATTTACAGCATTAATCAATTTGTAAAGAAACAGCATATCACAAAGTAGTCACCTTATGGAAAGAGGTGAAAGTTGCCAAAAGATATAACCATAATAAAATTGTTGTCCAATATGGCAATCATATATAGGCCTGACAAATCGTCACTGGGCATATTCCAACTTAAAGGGGCCCTGCAATCATATTCAAGCGTCTACCTTTTTGCGGTTTCCACGTCTCTTGGGGTTCGGGCAAGCCAGCGGGCACGGAGAGAGTAACTAAATATCAGTGCATCATATTTTAACCGGACGACGCGAAAACCTCCATCTACGGAGGCGACCTGCAGTGCCGAAAGCGCTCGATATGTGACGACATCAAGACGTTTTTGGTTCTGGCCTTACTACTGGTCAGAGCTGCTAAAAGCTTTTTTACTAGTCGAAATACAAAATATAAGTGGTGCAAACCATTTCAATTATTTATGAAAGTAGTTTTTGTTCAGTATTTTAGATCAGAAAAGAAACGAATGCAGTTTATAAAATATGGAAACAAGGAATGACCCGTCGACATACCCACCACCCAGCGGTGGAAAAGGCGGCACATACTAGAAAGGGGTAGTGGGATCAGGCACCAACGAGCGGCGAGCGTAGAAACTTCCCTGATGTATGCAGCAGCGCTGCGGTCGCATGGGCTCGAAGATCCGACCGGTTCCGAGCATTCCGAAGGCCTTCGGTGAGCAGGTGTGGCTTGCGGTTTGGCAGTTTGGTAGCGTGCGGGCGCTCAGCAGCCGTGAGCGCCCGCTGAGCTCACTACCCCTCCTCTAGTTCACGGCCACTCAAGCCAGGACCAAGGACGTCATGAGGAAGGCTATTTTTTGCTTGTTTTTGTAATTTTAATTTGCCTATAACTTTTAAAATAAAGAAAAATCTGAGAAAAGTTTTATTAAGTAACTACGTTCAGTGCGCTCAGGTTCGGTGCAAATTAAAAACCAGTTAAAAAGTTGTTGCAGGGCCCCTTTAAGCACTTGACTTACACTTATTGAATTCCAAACAATTTACGCAAATTCCATCCTTGGCCAAACTAACAAGCAAAAAAGCTGAATTGTCATGTGAAATGAGATTACGCCCAACAGAGTAGGGAATCGTAGAAGATTTTTTCAATGTGAGCAATGAAAAACGGGCAGGAATTAACGAACATTCTAAGATCATTTTTGCCGCAGGGGCCGCAAAAGCAGGGGTCACAAAAGGCCCCGCTGGGCCTTCTGCGGCCCCCGCCGCTTCCTGTTTGAGCTAACCCATGACTGGGCAAGCCCTAGTCTACTGTGCCTCGGCACGCTTTGCCTCTTGGCTGCTAACCATGGGTGCTGTTCCACTTTCTTAGGCATTGAGCCGTCTTAGCCTCAATCAAGACGTATGTGCTCGGTCATCTAAAATTGCTATACTACCTCCTTGATTTAGGAAGCTCTTTGACCAAGTCGCACCTGCCTGTCCGAGGCAGGTTTTTCTTTTTTGAATGTAGTAAGTTTTTTCGTTTATATTTTCACTCCAAACTTGCACCACGTATACTCCGTTTCACCTTATGTTGTACCCCAGAGAAGGCAAGAAGCGTGAGCTCATAGCGTTGGGAGCTGCTCTTAACGCACGAGAGCTTGTGCCGCCGAGATGTGCCCTAGAGCATGGAGCTCGCACTTGTAGCCTTTCCTGCGGTACATCATAAGGTGAAACAAAGGCCGTGTTCCAAAATTTACTCGATCTTACTCCAGGGTAAGGGTTTCGTACCCTTGGCGTTCTAAAACCTACCGGCGTCCAGCGTTTTTCAATCTGTGCTGTCACGTGATACGATCTGCCAGAGTAACTCGAATCCATTTTGGTAAGATTTGAAACAGCCCCAGTCTCGTTTTTTTTCTTCTTAAATTATGTTAAAGAAGTAAAGGGTGAGCGACAGGGTTATCACAGATGACTTTTTGCCAAAGTCAAGTGGAAGAGAAGTACTGTTTCGCGATATTTTCTTATATTATTTATGATCAACATGCCACACCTGCTTTCGCAAGTTTATATTTTTTTTCTCGAGCAACGTGACCTAGTGGTTTCATTCAGTAGCAATAAACCTAGTCATTACAATACACTGTTGCTGCGTTACACGTGATCATGATCAAGTGACTTAATGCCCCTCTGTAGCAAATCGCAGCACACAACGTTGGGAAACTTATTTCTTCGGACAGTCTAAAATAGGTTAGACGCATCAGGGTTTATACTGTACACTCAAAGACCATATTCTAACGGGCTGACTGCTACTATTTTAATTACCTTTTTCTCCTAAGCACTTTTCCGCTGCGGTGCTCTAAGTCGCACTTGTTAACATAGTCAAACCTGAGACACACAAGGAGGAAGGCGGCATGTAAAAAGGACACGCACATATACACACACCGTCTCTGCCCTTCTGCGGACGTTACGAGCGGGGTGCAGCAAAGATCTGTGGGCAAAACCACGAGAAATAGGGTGTGCGAATAGTGGTTCAAAGCTCATAGTGCTGCGTAATTCCTAACCTTCACAGTACGAAGGAAACACACGAGATACCAGTTCTGTTTGCCGTGTTGAAGCTATGAATTACGCTGCGCTATTCGGTGCTAACTTCACAAGTACTCGCACCTCACGACGAAGTCTTCGAACGAGATGGTTGCTGCATGCCGGCAGCATTTTCAAATCATGATGTTTAATGTTTTATTTGCTCAGGAGAGCGCGGCACCGCAGAAAGGCAAAAGCCCGTACCAAGGAGGCCCGCGGTGCCGTGTCTAGTGATGGTGATTATGTCATGATGTAATGTACAGATGAAAGTGATGGTGATTATGATATGGTGTGTTAGGCCTAGCAGCAATCTTTGCTGTGATGGTCTTCGCGGTGCTGCCATGGGCTGCTTACTTCTGGGGTCTCAAGCGCCTGGAGAGGGTTCTTCGCGTGCCATACTTGCATACGAGCCGGCCGAATTACCGGCGGCGCAGGGAGTCCAGCACCCCCGCAGGGGTTGGCGCCGGTGTTGGCCAGGCGGCGGTCTTTACGAAAGCGGGCCTTGGAGTCTCCCAGCTTGCGGTCCAGCTTGTAACTGGGCAGCGTGAGAACCCCCTGTCGATCGAAGACATGGTTTGTGGCACTGGTTCGGCTGGTTCTCTGACGATCGAAAAGACACGTCTTACGCCCAGGTGGCCAGGTGACAGGCAGGTCGGTGATGAAACCGACCTGCCTGTCCCACAATGTACCGCTCTCGCTGATCCCGCCGAGGCTGTGCTAGAGTGACATTGTAACACCGGTAAGCACCACTTTGGAACGTTGCATCGACTATCCCGCGACGACTCAGTTTCGGCCATCTTGAAATCGCTTCAAGCAACAAACACAACCAACGCCTCCTAGCAACGCATAGTTGCTTCAGACTACCGCTAGAGCTCAAGTGGGCGCTGGAAGTGTCAGCGTGCCACGCCCGCCACGCTATCAAGGCGAACGTAGCGGCGTAGCCAGCGTAGCTTCCCCAGGGACAGGAAACCAAACAAATTAGTTGTTAGTTGTTTATAGTGGACGAGTTTAGCCTGCCAGAACATGGCGACATTGTAACCCACTGTAGATAAGCAATTTAGCCAGTGCAGTACGTTTGCTAGCCTGGGGTCTTTAACGTATACGTGCACCACACAGTAGTGATACACGACCGCACGCCGGTACGATGCTCATCCCGCTCGAAACGGGCAGGGGTGGGGATTGAACCAAGGATCCCTGGGTTCTGCAGCGCGAGCTTTCACTCCACGTGCTCCGAGCTGGTGTGCGCTAGCCCACTCGGTCTCAGATCCCCCCCCACTCCCCGGGGGCACACCATGCCCTGACCGTTCCCCGACTGCGCCAGCAAGGGAAAAGAAGAGGACGGAAAAACACAAACCTTCAAACAAAGCTGTCAAAGCTACTTGCGCGAGCGAGTGGCTGAGACGTGCAACAAACGTAGCAACACTCTACTTGCGCGAGCAAATAGAGTGTTGCTACGGCGCCTCCTTTGCACAAGAGCGCGTGCAAATAAGACGCAAGACGAAGCCACGTGGCCACATATATTTCTTGCAACAGTGCTATACTCCGTTTCATATACTTAGCGTGCAACACTGTCAAAGCTACTGGCGCGAGCGCGTGGCTTCATCTATGGTTTTGTTTGCGCGAGAACACGTGCAAATGATCAACGAGGTCAAGCCCCATGCTCGCGCCAGTAGCTTTGAGAGCGTTGCACACTAAGTATGAAACAGAGTATAGCAGGGCGGGACTGCAGCGTCTCCTTTGTGCTACGTTGTCAAAGCTAGCTTAGCCTCCACAGTGCTCCAACTCCATCACAGATAGTTGCATGCGCGAACGCATGCGAATGAAATGTAATAGACAAAGCCACGTGCTCTCGCAGCAGTGCGGGGCTGCTGCACATTGAAGCTACGCTAGTTTTGACAATACACCACAAGAACAGATAATATAGAACCAAAAAGTTTATGCCACAAGTGCATGAGGCTAGTTCAGCCTGTCCAGTGACCTCAGCTCATCCGAATTATTTTGTTTACACGAGAAATCGCGCACAAAAGACACTTTTTTAAAACCACACTCGCACCCGCGCTGATTTGTCAGCACTGGAGATGTTATCTACAAATTCACAACCCAGCAAACACGTGTTTTTTGCCTTGGTAAGCATGGACACGAACAGAGAGAATGGCACCACCTCAGCACGTGCATGCTCGCCGCGTTGGAAAGTGCAAAGCACCTGCCATGGGCGCGAACGCTAAAATGGGGATGGCGCGTCCCTTGATCGCATACCGGGGCAACGAATACGCACATACTATAGTGTAGAGCTGCGCGTTGGGTGATACAGCGTGACAGCCCAATTCCGATTCAGGCAAGGACAGGTCCCGCTGTACCGTATAAACGAAAGGATGCATCAGGAGAGGGTGCTGACGCTGAAGGTTTTAGTTTGCCTGTGACAGGTAAGCGGTACTATGAACATAGTATCTACAATAATATATACATTATAAATATAGAAATATTCTAAACAAATATATTACATGTGCATGCCAAACGGTGTGCGAACTGCAAGGAAAAGAAATGTTCACGGTGTATACAAAATAATAAAAAATGAGTGATCTGTTATCTAAATCTAAAGTTGTCAAAACTCAAAAAAATTTGGGGCCAGAGGATTATGGTCACTACTCTACTCCGTCTCACAAATGTCTGCAGTAAATACGACACACGCGTGTGACCATAGCTCAGCAGAATCTCGTGCGTCAAAGACACTTCAAAACCACGCGCTCGTGATCGCAAAGATCAGCACTGCAGATCTTTTTGGGATGGAGTACAGGCTGTGTAGTCTGTAAATACATCTGACCGCCGCCGTCATGTATACCTACGTACATTACGTATTTTACTACAACACTGTAATGTACCAATTCTTTCATGATGAAGCACGTGCCAAATTACTCCAGCATCAAGTAGCATGGCAACGTATACGGTACACACGCTGAACGCACTCGCCTTATCAGTATAGGCAGTATAGGGTATTCACTGGACGCCATATTTGTGGGTGCTGTCTAGAGCGCATGCTCAGAAAGAGCTCACATTAATAGGCTGATAAGCCCGGCAATCTTGATGGTGCGGAGTGCACGTATTAAAAGCTCGCCGTCAGCACGCGCTCAGCAGTCGCGCACATAGCTATGGCCGCCAGTGATTACTCCCCATAACACGTTCGAGATAGTAAATAATCATAATAAAACGTTGATGAGTTCTTGTTCAAAGTGCCATTTGTATTAGGTTTCTGCTTTAGCTGAAGTGTGTGTGATTCGTGATGGCCTTGCATATCTCACCTAATCTCAAGTGTTTTACCAAAATGAAAAAAAAAAAAAAAAAAAAAAAAAAGTTGCTTTTACGCAAGACAGGGTAAGGGGTAGAATGGGAGGAGAGGGAGTGGAATTCGGGGCGCCTTGGCACGGCCCAAAAGTGGTGTATGGCAGTGTGAAAACCATATAAATGCATTCCATCAAAGTATAGCAAACAACAAATATTGTTTTCATTGGAGACTCCTGTTTTTCCCCGAAGAACTATTTAGACAATTTTCCTGTTTTGAAAAATGAGTCACGCAAGCAAGCGTATTTTAAATTTTTGTTACAGACGAAAGCTTATGTAATACTGCAAAATCGATTATATTTCCCGGGGAGGTGCACCTTTAGCCCATGGCCCCGCGTATAAGCCGCAAAAAATTGCTGGCACTGCGTTGTGATATTGTATAATATATATATATACGTATATCTATATACGTGTGCTGCATTGTATAGTAGAATTTGTGCCAACTTCCTCAGATAACAAAAGCAAATATTTCTTAATTGACTGAAATTTATGTCATCTTCACGTTTCTAGAAAGCGTGGAAGGGTTGTAAGTTCTCTTTAGACGCGTTGGTTTTCGGTGAAAATGAGTGCATGCTGTTGACATAGAGCATAGCATACGCTACGAGTGATCCCAGTCAATCCAGCTGCGGCCCATCGTAAGGTCAAACGGAGTAGACTAATTTTGGGACGACGGACATGTCGCTTTGTTCAGCTAGCCAGCGATTGGACAAGAGTCAGAAATGGGCATATATATATATAAAGTCGATGCCGCCGTTAGCCACTCCGGTCTCAATAAGTTAAGGGTGCGCGGAGGGTAACAACAACATACCCTACAACTACAACAAAAAAAATTATATACAAGGAAAGATTACCTAAATAATTGGTGAATTTGGGCCTATCTTAATAACACGGACGAGAAATATTTTCTAACTGGTTAGTTTAAAACGTTTGTTCTATATGAATGTATATTTCAGCTCGAAAAATATACGAGGGCCCTTTTTCGACACCCAAAGTATACTTAACAATTACCGCGATATCGGATGATTGATGCACTGAAAATAAAATCCGACATGAAATTTCAGTTTTTTGTGCACTTTTTTCAGCGTTTGGATTCTGCAAGAATGATAAAGTTAGAAACAAAAGCGTCTTATGCATTATCCACACCAGCGTCTACGTCGATTTTTTAAAACGAAGAAAAACGTTCCATGGTTCCCTTGGGCGTACTTTCCCCGTCGCGCCGGAGAGAAGCCCGACTACGCGGTGCACGGCCGCTGTATGGGAGCTTTCTGATTTTCCTAAATACTAAACTCACCAACTCATGCAAAAAACATTAAAAAAAAAAAAAAAAAAAAATTGCAGTTACACGCACATTTTTTTTTTTTTTTTTTTTTTCTATTTAGCAGCGGGATTGGGACAACAACGGAGGAGCCCCTCTCCCTGCTACTTTCCCGCAGTGCTTGCCTGCTAAGGGAGAAGCTCCCTTGTAATTATGCAGGCACGTAGGGTTGGCAATCGGGTCAGCTGAACACGAAAAAACGGGACACGAAGGAAATGACTGGACAAATGGACCGCTGTTTGTCCAGTTCTTTCCTTCGTGTCCCGTTTTTCCGTGTTCAGATGACCCGATTGCCAACAGTATGTACCAACTAAAACCCATAGCACGAAGGGTGTCCGGTTTTATTTTCCTCCCCGACTTAGGTCAGTGTTAATTTCATTGAGGGCGACAAGTGTGTAAAATCAGCGAAATAGAATTACCTAATTAAGCAACGAAGTAGGAAACGGTGCAAAACTGCATAACTAAATTTGGAAAAAGTTTTGATCGCTTTAGCCTTTGCACACTATCAAAGAGGCAGCATTGTGAGAACTTGTATCTTGCCTAGTACTTGCCGATAGAGAAATAAAGGCTGAATTAACACTGGTGGAAAGCCATACTTAAAAAAAAAAAAAATGGAAAAGTGCAAATATTTGTATCCAATTTTTTTAAAACTTGATCTTGAGTTGGCCATTTCACACCTTTTCTATTTTCATCCTTGTTTTCCTTTTAAGTACCCAATAGCCTAGGCATGTGCTGTGAAGCCTAAGCTATATATATTTTTATTTTTTTAAACATACATCTGCTAATAAAAGAAGCTGCAGGTACTCTAACCAACTGTGTTTATATAGCCCAACGTTTTGTGGCCTGCTTGTTCACGGGCAATTTATTTCGCTGGGAGTTTGTACTTCTACCCTCCTTGTCGCTGCCATTTAAATCATTCTCCTCGTTTTGTTGCACCCTGAAGCCCGTGGATATAACTGCTTGGGATGGTACCGATCGACCTGTTCTGGTTGTTCTTTGTATGCTGAATAAGCTACAACTATAAAAAGTTGTTTTTTCAGTTCATCTCGAACCTGGAAAAAATTACTCTTGAGTCATGGCATATTCAGCATACAAAGAACCCGAACCTTCCCAAGCAGTTATATTCACGGGCTTCTAAGTGTCACAAAAAGGAGAGATTTAAAGGCAGCGACAAGGAGAAGAGAAAGACAAACTCCCAGCCAAATAAGTCACCCGTGAACAAGTAGGCCGCGAAATGTTGGGCTATTTGAACACAGCTGGTTAGTGTACCTGCAGCTTTTTATTAATACTCACCTAGCCAGGCACAATTTTGCCAAAATGTTTACTTTTAAAACATACATCTGTTGAACATAACTATTGTTATTATACTGGAACATGAAAACCTTAGTCCTCCCAGTCCCATGCGACGAATAACTGAAGAATGTCGCCCTACAACATACTCACTTTGCGCGGGATGTAGCAGCCACTGTGCCAATTCCATGCGCAGAACAAAAGCCGCCGGGCAAAATCAGATTTTTCACAGCATATTCGTCCCATGGAGTTCAGCCTCTATGGGTCATAATGCATATGCAAGTACAAAAGTTTCCTTGTAAATAAAAATAGGCTATCCCCCTTCGACTTAAAACTGACCTCCCAAGTTCTCAGGTACACAAGGGAGTCGGAGGAGGTTCACAAAACAATACATGTAGTTTACAGGCGTGAGCCCTCACAATTTTCCAGGCCAGCGGCAGCTGCCCGACTGTCAAATTTTACTTTCGGAATAGTACATACTTTATGGCATGAAGGATCATAGATGGATGGATGGATGGGATCTTTCAAAGTAAATAATTCTCATTACCTACAAAAACAAAATGTCAAAGCTTCAACAGTTTATTTACACAAACACACTGCACCATTCCAACTTTTATTCAAGTGGTGACTAGCAGGCAGGACCAATGCCTTTGGTTCAGAGATGACGATTAACTGGGTGACAGAAACTTTGTGCTACAAGTCACAACTGAAGCAGCTTATTCAGAGTGGTGCCCAGGACGCCAATGGTGGGGTTCAAGCTGGGCTGCAAGAGAAAAGAATTGTCACAGTACAAGCACCGCGACCATCCATTTTAGACCACGTGGAACAGACATACACCACTTCAGTGCACTAAGGAGTGTGTTACTACTTTTAAAAACAAGAACTCTTGGATAATGATCCCCTAAACAAAGCGAATTTACAAGTTAGTTTGAACATTCAACAAGTAATCAAAATTGTTGAGAGTAAAAACATATTCGAATATAGGTCATCCCTAATTTTGAAGTGGAAGGAAAGGAAATTCACACAAATATTTAACTCGTCGCATCATTTGTAACCCAGGTTTAAACTCATGTGTTGATCATGCTGGCAACGTCATCTTATGAACATTAAGAATAGCAACTGCATGCTTTCGTACCGAGCGAAAGCATTAAGTATTGAACAAAATAGCACATTAGTTCACATAAAAATAGTGCTCGAAGAATTTTTGATCATAATCACAAACCACTGTTGTAGATTTTTTTGTATTAGAAATGTCACTGAAAACCTGTTCATTTTTGTTATAAATATTCACTCTACTATAAAAAGGTAAACTGGCAGTGCAATTGACCCTTTAGCAGTGGTATGCCAGAGTAGTTTATAACATTACTAGTCAGGAAACAGTGCTTTGCACTAATACATTTTGCTTCACATATACTATCTTGCAGATATTAGACACAAAGGCGCACAAGCTGAAGTTGACACAAAAATAACATAAAACTACCTCATGTAAAAAAAAAAAAAAAAAACAACATGGATTATTGACGTCTTTCACGATTGCAGCCAGTGCATTGATAGTAGGGGACAGATATATGTATTTTTGGATTCCGCCAAGCATTTGATTGATTGTCCTGCCATCTAGCTGTTATGTAATATTGCAGGTATCATTAAAGGGGCCCTGCAATCATATTTAAGCATCTACCTTTTTTGCGGTTTCCACATCTCTTGGTGTTCGGGCAAGCCAGCGGGCACGGAGAGAATGACTAAATATCAATGCGTCATATTTTAACCGGACGACGTGGGCACCTTCTCTACCTACAAAGGCGACCCGCGGTGCTGAAAGTTTTGTGTTTGGTCCTCGCCTTAATACTGGTCAGAGCCGCTAAAAGCTTCTTTTTAAAAGCGCAAGCTCATAGTGTTGGCAGCCACTCTTAATTAAGTCACGAGAGCTTGTGCCGCTGAGATGTGCTCCAGAGCAAAGAGCTCGTGCTTGTAGCCTTTTTTGCGGTACATCATAAGGTGAAACAGAGTATAGCAGTGAGCGTAGAAAGGTCTCGAATGTACCCGGCGCCACTGCGGTCGAGGATCCGACCGGTTCCGAAGGCCTTCGGAGCAGGTTTGGAAGTATGGCAGCGTGAAGTGGCTGCTGTACTGAACTGATCTTTATCCCGTGTTTGCTGTCGTTCGTGGCCAATGAAGTGTCATACCAAATTAGTGTTTAATCTCGCAGCAAATGCAATGCGAGCCGCCCTGGCTGCCCACTTCATACAACCTATCCAGAACATGCTTTAGTGGTGTCCTCTCGAGCCGTTGACGCGGAGTGCAGCAGCGGTGAGCGCTCGCTGAGCTCGGTACCCCTCCTCTAGTTCACGGCCACTCAAGCGACGAAAGACGTCATGAAGGAGGTGTTTTTTTTTGCTTGTTTTGTAATTTGAATTTGCCTATTACTTTTAGAATAAAGTTAGATTCAAATAAAAGAAAAGTTTCATTAAGTTACTACGTTCAGTGTGCTCAGGTTCGGTGCGAATTTAAAACTTTCAGCCTTTCCACTCTGATGAAGAAGGAAAGTCAGCGGCCGCCCATTACAAAATGCTGTATGAGCGGGAGGGGAGACCCCAGCAAAATGGAAGATTTCAGGAAGGGGGGGGGGGGGGGGGGGGCCCAGGCCCCATGGGCCCCCTTACCCCTGGCTACGTGCCTGGTGTATCACTACTGGGTGGTGCACGTTACCCCAAGCTAGCGGTTGTACTGCACTCGCTAAATTGCTCATCTACAGCTGGGAGACTCGTCGCCCTTTGAGGCATACCAAGTTCTAGGCTGTATAGACATACACACAACCGAATTTCGGATCTTGATGATGCAAGTCTGTTCCCGGCTGAGCTGAGCCCTCCTCATTCAACGCTTGTTGTTATTGCTGTCGTTTCTTCCTACTAAAGGCTATGGTTAGGGTTCCGCATTTTCTGTGTTTTTTTCTTCTCGAAATCGGGGGTATTTTATTTCGGGGTTTATGTTTTCTTGCAGATTCCGTGGTTTTTGTTTAAATTGGTTATGACTACACCAATTCACACAAAAAACAGTGAATCTGTAAAAGAAATGGAAATGACCGAGCGACAGCGAAGCGGGTCGCCGTTGCTCGCCAAAGCGCTTACATGTGGTTTATACTCAATTAATTTACAAGCACACAACGTTGAACCATTGGTGCCTCGATTTTAAGTATAAACTGCATGCAAGCGATTTGGCAAGCAATGAGACAAGCGACGGTGACCCGCTTCGCTGTGGCTGGGTCAGTCGTGTGACGAGGCGAACCGCACGGAAACGACGAAGCAAGCGACCAGGACGGTCAGCGACGTTTTCTAGAAACCCAAAAACCGAGTAGCACGACAAGCGACAATAAGAAATCTCCGTCGCTCGCCGCTGACTCTTGTCGTCGCCACCGCTCGTCTCGTCGCAAGCTAAATCGCTTACATGCTGGTCATCTTTACAGAAACAAGTGTGCACATGCAGCGGAAAGCACGACTGGATAGCCTTACTGCGTCAATTGAAATTTGCATATGTCGCAATGGTGTAGACTGCCCTTTATTAGCGAGAAAAACGCCAGAACGGGATGAACTTATGTGGTCTCTGAAATCATAATCTTTTATCGTCGATCCATTCGCTGTCCGATTCCATTTCATAAATACGAAAATACAAGAGCTGTGTTGAAATATAGATATCAAATGATTAAACAAAAGCCCGAAATATCGAAAAGACACACAATTTCAATGTTGAAAAGACACACAATTTCAACACGGAACGTGAAAGAACACGAAAACAAAGCTCCGGTAGTGGCCTGTGCAGCACACAACGCGGGGGAACGGTGAGAAACTGAAGGTCGGCTATGGCGGCAGGGTCACGTGACGTCAATATGCCGGCGCCCATGAAATGTTGCCTGAAAGGGTCTATACCTATGCTTCTCTTGTCTTATGAAGCATCATTGTAACAATTGTGCAACTTTCTGAAGTGCTTTTCTAAAGTGCCGTTAATGTTATTGAACCACGACTAGTTAGCTCCACATACTGTGAACAACTTTATTTTTGCGGCCTCAATATTTCGCAAATTTGGAGAATATTTCATGCGCAGAAAATTTTGCGAGGAGTGGTGAGCTATATATTCTTTACCATATATTGGTGGGATGCGTTTTTTGCAGAAATTTTTAAGTCAAGAAATTTGCGAACAATTAAGTTGTTTACAGTAGTCGGGTACGCTTATTTGCCTCCCAAGCCTTTGAAGGGCCTGACAAGTCAATCCCCTTCACCGTGCTATGGTGTACTAGAATCTAGTACATTATAACCGTGCGAATTCACGCCGCTCTTCCATCAAGATTCAATCTCTCGGAAGAAAACCGAAAAAAAAACTCGTCCCCCTCCCCCGGCTGGTGCCGATGCCGTCATCTGAACGCAACACAGCGCTTTGGCATTGCCACTGTGAATCGCACAGTGCCCTTGCTTCAAGCAAAATGGCAGCCTTGTTCCCACCTAGCCTAGCAACACATGCATTTTGTACTCTCGAACCGGAAAACAGGAAAAGGGTCCATTCTCTACAGTGCTTACTGGTAGCACCCACATTTGCAAATTCGTCCGCTGACAGTGAGAGTACTTCCCCTATTTCAACAACTATAGCATCAATGTGTATTTTTGCAACAGGTCTACATTCTGTTTCACATCACGTCCCACCGCAGCGGATGCTCCAAGCCGCCTCAGCCAACCCAGCTCTGCGAACGTAGCACTTGATATGCTCTACGCATGTCACCCTCTTCAAGGTCAAGTAAAGGCCTGGTCACACATACAGCGGAGCGTTAAGTTAGCGCTACGTAAGTGCTCCAAAGAGCGCTCATGTGGTGCTTCCTTGCACGTGACTTAGTTCTAATATAGCGCGCAATCAGCACTTTAGTAGCGCTCCTTGTACGACCGTTATTGCTGCAGATTAACATGTGTACTGATGTTAGGTTCCTGTGGTTGGGTGTGCAACAGTACCATGACGGACATGTTGGATGCTGAAATAGAAAGGCGACAAATGCCCTTACATACGCAATTAGTGCATATGTGTGTGGACGACTTAACGCTCAGCCTTCTGAGTGCACGAAATCTTTCGCCACCGAGATATCGACGGGTATCCGGTGAACCTCGTTCCCAGGCCGAGGGACTGGGACACAGAGCTCTTTAGAAGGTGATTATTTTTTAACTGTGTGTCTCTGAAACCAGGATCACGCATGTTGAATAGAAAGTGATAAGGTCGTACCCAATCAATTAGTTGCTCAGAGTCCATGACTGTGAATTGTTTGCCCGACCCTTTGCTTGGAGAGCGTCTCTTTTACTTCCTCTTCTTTCAATGCCAAAGGAAAAATAACAACGGAATCGCCGTGCATGCGTTGCTTCGCAGCAGCAAGCACGGCACAAGGAGCGCACTTGCACTGCGCTGCTAAAGCAACAACCGAGCGCTGCTTCCAGCGCTCATGAAGCGCTAACTGAGCGCTCCGCTGTATGTGTGGATCAGCCTTAACACTCACAGGGCCTTGGATTGGCTCCGATGGCTCGTAGCTGGTGTAAAGCCCCTCTATCCTGGGAAAAGCGGCACCATTCATTGTTGTGGAAATGCTCGAGACTTGTGCCGCGCACCACCTTCTGGGAAGAACATGGTGGCTGAAATTTAGCTCAGTGCTGCGCTGTGCTGCCATGATCTTCCCAAGGGCTACACGTAGCACGTACCTCGTGCATCGGCGCACCTTGCGCTACTTTTGAAACATAAAGGGGGCTTCAAGGTGGTACAGTTGGCAATGGTTGCCCCGTGGCCGGTGTTGCAAGAGCAAACTGTGGTTCGAGCACAAAGTTGTGAAGGTAGGCTTGTTAGTCATTAGATTAAGGGCTTGGGGGAAGTGATCTATGTGACTTCGCCCATTACCTGGCCCACCCTTCTGTTGGGGCTTTCGTAGGGATGGCACAAAGAGTATGTTAAGCAAAATAGCTGTCAACATAAGAAAGATATAACAACAATGTCAGCATGCAGAGCATGTTATGGTCTTAACTGGACAAGAGGCTAAACCTATGAGCATACCACTGCAAATATTTCATGTTGATCTATATAGCACACAAACTGCCTCTGCTTGCCAAACGTTTACCCCTGCATCCTTATTTTCAGAACGAGGCTGGTGTGCTGCAGTAATCAAATGACAGATGAAGAAATAAACTTCAACATATCGACTGACCTCACTGAAGTGAGCGCCGCTATCCTTCAGCATCCCGCTCCACTCCCGGCTGTTCGATGAAACCATGGCCTGCCTTGCGGCTCCTGCAGAAAGTGTTTGTCTCCCGGTCATCCTTGCTCTTTCCCGCAGAACCTCGGCACGTCCACCGCGGGCTGCTTTGCCTCGGGAGGATGACCGTCAATCCAGCAGTCATGACGAACAGACGCTTAATCGCCGCAAAAAGAACGAATCGACTGAATCTCGACAGCCACGTCTGGTTTCAATAGGAAAATGCCGAAGGTCTTTCCACAAGAAACCCCAGTTGCCCCAGTCACGGAAACCCCAGATATCAAAGCACGTGGTACACCGAGTTTTGGGCTAAATACACAGGCAATCGGAATCTCGCGAAAGAAATACATACGTGAAAAAAATCAACAAGGCACCAAGAAGGGAAAATCAACGCTCCGAAACGGGGATTCACGACAAATGGAGGTGGACTTGCGAAGGTTGCAGGAACACCAGGAGCCGAAAAGGTAAACAACGGTCAAAACGCGGGAAACGAAGGGATTCTCCCGCTTCTCATCAAATGTAACACGTGACATTGCATATAATAATTATCTCAGAATGCATTTAATATATCTAATATAATTTCATTTCTACTAATTTAAAATTTATATAAATAAACTTAACAAAATAATTCACTAAATTTATATAGACACGTGACTTTTTCTTAATAGCCAATCAGAATTCTGGGTCTACCTAACGCTGGGCGTTGCGTAGACCGGGTCGACGCAGACACTGCCATTAAATATTGCCTGCCTCCCACCCCCTCTCCCCGGCAGAGCCAGGGGAGAAGTGGGAGGGGTCTTGTGAGGCTTCAGCCTCCTTTCCCCTCTCCCCGCACCCGAAAAAAAAAAAAAAAAAGAAAATTCCTGGCTAAACCATTAATCCCCACTCCTAAAAAAAAAAAAAAAAAAAAAAAAAAAACATAGGTGAAAATTTATTAGTGTTTCTGGCAAAGGAGGTCGGGTTTTAAGTCAGCGTGCAAGGTGATTCGGCAGATTAACGACGGGTCACCTCCTGGCAACAGACTGTCCGCCATCGTACGCGTCAGCAAAAGGACCGGGCAGCCCCAACCACTCCGTGGCAAGACTCCGCGACACAGCGAATCATTGTTGCCTGCGGCTATCAGGAACTTTTGGACCATGCCATTGGCTGCCGGTAGTCCTCTGCCCAAGGCGCATGAGGAGTCCCAGGCTCTCTGTAGATCTCTTCGCGGCACAAATGTCTTCGAGCCAGGGTTAGGCGCCGTTCGCACACTTGCAATGGAGTGGGACGGGAGGAGGTGGGACCGGTTTTTGAGCCTCTTCCGACGTCTTGGGATCGGATGCACTGCTGCGCAGCTGGTCGTATAAGGCGTCGCGGGGGGGCTTGGGGCCGGTCTTGTCTCTCTTCGTCCTACTCGGTTGCGGGTGTGAACTGCGCTTTAATTTAAGCTGGCGCAAACTTTCAGCTTTCTCACCCTGTATTTAGCTTCACTGTCATCATTTTATGTCCTTGTTACATCTTTAGTTTTCTGGATATCATTTTGTGACTCTAATGTACCCGGCGGCAGGCAAGCAGACGCACAGGCGTAAGGGTCTCTGCTTCGCCTTGCACACTGTCACGTACGTGCAGGGGCGGATCCAGACCTCCTTTTTGGGGAAGGGGGGGGGGGGTGTTTATATTTTTTATGGAGTTATCGTTTTTAATAAACACTGATAACCTAATATAGATCTTGAGAGCTTCTGTATCGGTTTACCTGTCGGGGATGAACTCTTTGAATTAAAACCTTTCGGGTGACCACGAGAGGTAAGTATCTAGAAAATTGTGGTGGCACTATCCTTTCTGAACACCATAACGCAAGGAATTTTGTAGTTCATAGGAAACGGGATTACTCCATTCGCGTGGCAGCGCGCTAGAAATAGAAAAAGAAGTTTAACTACTGGGGATGAATGTTTGGTGCTATAGCGGCTGTGACAATTGCAGACAGTGTAACTTGATGGCTCAGATATCCCCGGCGGGGCTACAACTTTTGGGCTCCTTTTGCTTGAATATTTATATATTCTCGTTACACCCGCAGAGCATGTACGGAGAGTCAACCTTTGCCAACTATACGGAGGAAGCTCATGCAGCTATAATGAAATGCGAAAAACGTTTTAATCTAAAACTCGGTTGTTCTTTGAGATTAAGCTTGGCATAGTAGTTAGAACTTTATATTCAGTGCCAAAATGCAGAACGTGGTTTTAAAACATACTTTTCCTTGTCGCCGGTTGCTTCAATGGAGCGAGTATGTTGCAAACAAGTGACAAAAATGGCCCGGCGCCTTCGACGCTGCTCGCGGCGTCAAAACACTGTTAACTCAGCGAGCGAAACGAACGCTGCCAGGCAAGTTCGTCGGTTGTTCGCCGTATATTTGGAATGTCCAGGGCGCAGCAAATGCGGCATTGCCAACCCAAACTCGTGTTTTCACGTGTTCTGGATGCAACTCGAGAGAACGAAAGTGAATAATTGTTGAATATTTTCGAAAGCATGTTGCAGTTCGGCAACCATAACTTCTAAACTTAGATAAGACCTTAAACCAGCATTGGATCCTTCCAAATTATATTCAATTGCACTTCGTCTGGATATTTTCTGTATGAAAGGAACACTTACTTGTTTCTGGGTAGTTAGCTCATTCGTCAGGGTCGAGAGGACAGGTGCAGAGATATGATGGGGCAGAGCGGTTGTCCGGTCGGCGAATCTCAACTGGGCTAAAGGCCGTTTACGACTGCAGCATAAATGTTTGGGAGTCAGTGTTCACTCGAACGGGCACAGGCATCTTTGAAAGGGCTCGTTTTCCCCAAGTCCCTAGGTAGGGTTCAAAGCCGCAGTTGCAAACCAGCGAGCCCCGCCTCTGTTCCGTTCGACACACACACATATTCGCTCCTGCAAAGCAGCGCGAAAGCTCTGCCGTTAGTCCACAGAAGCCGCGTTTAACTCGAAAAGTAAAGACGGCGCCATGGGGAGACAAGGGGTAGCGGGCGCCTTTCCTAAAATATGTCCCGCTACCCTAAGTTGAAACGGCATTGTATACAATTAAATGCCTGCGGCGTCGGCTTGAGGACCCCGTGTAAGCAGCCTCCAGCCTTTAGAGTGCTCGTACAGTTTATCTTTTTTTCTTTATTAGCTTACCGCCACGAGAAGTCGTACCGCAGGCAGTATGAAGCCCATTAGAGGAAACATCTCCCCCTTCTGGCGCTCGTCGGCTTCTTTCTGTATTCCGCGCTGCGGCGCTGATCCTCAGTGCGGGATTCAGGCGAGGACGAAAGCGGGCTTATGTTTAAGCCAAGGTTGTAGGGAAATCCGGAGCGTCTTCAGGAGGAGCTCAGACCCAGACTACACTGTACCCAGAGCATTTGCTTCCTCTCTCAGTTGAGAAGAAAAGCAATTGGTCACCTGGTTGTACAAGCTGCATCGCCCCCCCCCCCCCCCCCTGGAACGTCTCCTCCTGGTACGTCCCCTCCGCACTTCCCTTGGCAATGAGCACACCGTGCCAATAAGATACCTTTAGTGAGCCCGTGGGCGACAGCATCTCAAAGCAAGCCAAAAAAGACATGCCAAAAGACAAGCCCAGAACCACGGAGAAACCATCAAACGAAAAGTGATGAAAAGGCGGCCGCTAGAGAGGAAGCATAATCTGCTGTGTATAGGATCGTACCCTTGAGGAAGGCTGCTTGGCGTCTGCGTTTGGGAGCTTTCAGGGCACAAATTTTTCGCAGACAACCTCCAAAGAGAGAAAGGGAGACAGAGAGAGAAAGGGGACTAGATATGTTGAAGGTATTTTCTCTCCGTGCTCGACGTGCTGGCATTGTTTGGAAGTGTGCCTGCAGTCGAGGACCCTGATATTTGGTGCGCCTCCCCACTGTCTCTCCACTTCAAAACTCCTGGCGCCGTCCCTGGAAGACGTACCGTGTCCTTGACGGAGATAAACCCCACTTTGGAAGCGCCCAGCAGGCGCGTCCACCCACCGCTGATTTAATCTTGTCCCTCGCGTCGATTGCTTACGTTTTTTCTTCGAGCTGACGAAGAACCCCAAGGGGGGGGGGGGGGGGTTGCTTGGCGAGGCGTTTGGGGGGGGGGGGGGGGCGATCGCCCCCACCGCCCCCCCCCTCCCCCTTGGATCCGCCACTGCGTACGTGCCTGACCTGTGCAAATAAAAATCAATCAATCAATCAAGGCGCTGTCCGGTCATGTCCTGCTTGTCCTCAAATGCTTCCTGGGTTTCCGAAACAAAAGTCGCGCCAACCAGCGTTTTGAAAACGGCGCCAACTGCACGGCACTATCTCTAGATGAAACGTTGGTGGTAACCAGTGTTGCCAGATCTACTGATTTATCGGTAAATCTACTGATTTCGTTCCTGGTCTACTGATTCACTGAAATAAAACAAAAATCTACTGACTTTTATTTTTAGTAAACATATTAAAATTTATTATTTGGTTCCCAGGGTCCCCTAGAGCACTATATAGCTCCTACGGAGCAGAGCAGCGCAATCCTTTGAACCCCGTGTTTTGCCGACAACATGGCCGACAGAGCGGCTCTGCGCGAGTCACGTGGTACTCAGAGTTCCAGGAGGCGGCCCGCCTTAAAGGGGCACTGACACATCAAAATCATATTTTTTTTTATTATCCGAAACGATTGAAAACGATGCCGGGACATTACCCACAAAATTTGAAATTTGTGAATTCAGTATTTGTGAAGTAAAAAAACAATTTCCAAATGCCGAATTCGAAGTTCCCGCGCGATCGGCGCCGGTGCCTTGACGTCAAAAATTGAGGAGACCTGAGAGTCCGCTTCCTTTCACCACTCCCTGATGTTGCCATGGCGACCCAAAGCGAGGAGGAAAGGAGCGAGCGGAGCGAGCGCCGGCGGACCGGTTTTGAGCGGTGTCGCCTGTTTTCCGTTGGAGGATACAAATCCAGGAGAAGGCACCACAACCAACTCCCGATTTTTGGTATTTCAAAAAGAAGGGCCGTAGTGCGTTCGCAATTGCGTTAAAAAACATGTTTTAGGATTGCCGTAATTAAATGTTATAGAGATGTCGCCTACAAAGCTTCTAAATTTCCTGATTTTTGACGTCACCGATCAAAAGAAGCGAGGAGGCGAGAGGCGGGAAAATCAAACGCCAAAAATAAAAAGGCGCGCGCGCGCGCGGGAAAATATTTTTTCGCGATGCGGTTTTTTTTGCGTGTCTATGACCGCAACTCTCATCGTTTTAGACAATAAAAATAAATACGACCTTTGGGGTGTCAGTGCCCCTTTAAGGTGTATCCACACGACGGACTAAATTGCTGTTTTGGTCCGCGGGCCGCGCATCACGTGATCTTACGTCACCACTTTTCGAGGTCCGCCGGCGGTCCGCGGCCCGCGCTTGTGAGAAATGCCAAGCGCTTTTCTCGCCCGGTCCTTGGCGGCGGACCGCAGCGTTTTTAGTATAATTGAAGTGCTAAGTCTGGCAACAAGCTGACTTTTGTTGTTTAGATTGGAATCCAAATCCAAAGTCGTGTTCTTTTGGCGCCAACGGTTGAAGACGAAGAAGACGAACCTTTTGTTGTGCGACGATGGCGGCATGGTGCGACGGTGCAACTTTTTTACTTTATCGCGCTCGTCGAGCGATTCCCCGCTCTGTGGGACAATAGATGCATGCCCTTTTCAGTTCACTTAAGTCCTCCTCGTCCTCAATAGTCAACGCCAGGGCCACCGCGGCCAAAAGTCTCTTACATTCAATCTCCATCTTGGCTCCTTACAAATAGCCTCAAAGCAGCTCGTTGCATGCATTAGGCGGAGCTGTGAGGTCGAGGGTTAGACCGGCCCTGCCGGCCCGTTCACTCTGTCGTCTGCTCTTTTGGTCCGCCGTATGGATGCTCATTGCAGCCGGGCGGCCCGCGGGCCGCGCATCACGTGATCAATCGGTCCGCGGCCCGGTCCGTCGTGTGGATATACCTTTACGGAAGAATACATGGAGATCGACACAACACGGCCGATTAAAGAATGAACGGCGAGTTCACACTTTTCAAAACTAGTCTGTCGTGAAGTTAGTAACGCACTAAACACTTTATCAAAGTTTTAATAATATCGGATGCGTGTGCAAATTTTGAGAAGGCAATTTCCAACGCAATGGCGTTTGAAGCAGACGATTTTTGCTCGCAGCGGAGATGGGCTTTTCGGGTTGGCCGGAGCGGGTCATATGAATGGTGTGACGTCGCCGTGTCGTCTGCTGCATGATGCCGATCAGATTATTTTTAAAAAAAAGTTACGTCCCTGCGTGGCACAAAACTTAGCGCAAATTATTCTAAAATGTTCCATTATTATGTAAAAAACAATTGCCATTCCGTATATCCCCACAATACTGAAGAAACAACGATTTTCTCACGTTCTCCATGCATTTGTGACCGCAGTTGGAACCTCCGGGCGTTCGCCGCTAGTCGCCGAGAGACGGCGTTCTAGATTGCGCTACTCCAGAGCCGTATATGGGGAGAGTTTGGCCAGTGGGTGTGGCGACGAAGGCGCCGAAGAGGAGAAAAGTAAATGAAAGGGAGGAGAGCGCCGAGGGAGCGAGAGAGAAAGAAGGGTGCAGAGAGGAGACAGCCGCCATTTTTTAGCAACGCTGTCGGAGACTGGTCGGAGAAGAGCACTGCTGAGGCTACGCGTCGTCTGCTATGGGCCGTCTTCTTTTTCACCTGAATAAAAGTTTGTGGCCATACGCCGAAAAATTTTAATTTATTAGCTTTTTAACCCACCGAGGAATAGCAGAATGTCATTTTCTTGCCAGAGCCAGCGATATAACAGGCAATAATCGAGATTTAGATGCCGATCCCACGCATTCCGCCGGGAGAATGATCGAAGATGGCGGCCCTCCCCACTCAGGTGGGAGCAGCCGGGAGTTCACGCGCATGCGCTCATGCCTCTCGCTCTACGCCGCGTGCTGATTGGCTCACTTGGGAGGAGAGCGTTACGGCGGCGAGATCATAGACTGACCAAACTCTCCCCATATACGGCTCTGCGCTACTCTGCTAGGGTCGCCCATCAAAGGAAACTGATATTCTCCCTAGGGGTGTCGGGAACTTTTGTCGAACCGGATTTTTAGGTCGAACTTTCAGGGTTCGACTGGGTCGACCGGCTCGACGAACCTTCGAACTTTTCACCAGATTCGACCGGTTCGACTTTGTGGACAGTGTAGCGAGACCTTGACACAAGCATGTCTAGGTTTGGAGAATTTTTTTTTTTATGCAAAGGGTTATTATTATTTATTTTTTTTGGAACAGTTGCAATTAAAAGAAACCAATTGTAATCACTGCAGAAGTTAATAACTTATTTTTTTTTTGTACTGTATTAACTGAAATAGCCAATCAGCGGGGCCCTTAATTCATGCCTTAGCCATCACCATCCAATCCGAAGCCAACTGGACAGCCTGTCGCGCCTGCGTACACGAGTCGAACCTCAATAGAAGGTTCGTCGAAATTTCCACTAAATGGTCGAAAAAGTCGAACCTGGTCGAACTCGAACCTCGGCCGGTTCGCGACACCCCCTAATTCTCCCAGAATTAAAAACGAAGCACTGGCTAGATGGCCCAGAAGCCCGTCAAGGGTGACATCCTGGCTAGGGGTGTCGCGAACTTTTGTCGAACCAGATTTTTTGGTCGAACTTTCGGGGTTCGACTGGGTCGAACCGGTTCGACGAACCTTCGAACTTTTAACCAGATTCGACCGGTTCGACTTTGTGGACAGTGTGGCCAGACCTTTATAAAAGCATGTCTAAGTTTGGAGAAATGTTTTTTTATGCGAAGGGTTATTTTTAAACTTATGAACAGTTGCAATTAAAGAAACCAATTCTAATCACTGAAGAAGTTAATAACTTAATTGTTTTGTGCTGTATTAACTGAAATAACCAATCAGCGCTGCACTTCATTCATCTCTTAGCCATTATCATCCAATCCGAAGCCAACTGGCCAGCCTGTCGCGCATGCGCACACGAGTCGAACCTCAACAGAAGGTTCGTCGAAATTTCCACTAAAAGTTCGAAAAAGTCGAACCTGGTCGAACTCGAACCGCGGCCGGTTCGCGACACCCCTAATCCTGGCCATCCTGACCAGAGCCATGTATGGGGAGAGTTTGGCCACTCGATGATATTGCCACCGTAACACCACTCTCCCGAGTGAGCCAATCAGCCCGCGGCGCAGAGCGAGAGGTGTGAGCGCATGCGCCTGAAGTCTCGGCTGTTTCGAGCTGAGCGGAGAGGGCCGCCATTTTGATTCATTCGCCGGCGGAATGCATGAATCGAAATCCATATTTTTGGCAGGCTGTGGCAAGAAAATGATATACTGTTATTCCTCGGTGGCTTAAAAAGCTAACGAATTAAGTTTCTCTACGTTTGAACACAAACTTTGGATCAGGCGAAAAAGAAATAAGCCCGTAGCAGACGAAGTGTAGCCTCAACAGTGCTCCACGCCAACAGCGTTGCGTCAAAAACCTTCCAGAGCCCAGTAAGGAAAGATGGTAGCTTGCAGAGGACTTCCATTGGACATGTAGGCACGCACGTGCCGGAACGCCTTGTTTTGGTTTCGTTTCAATAATAGCGACAGGTGGATGTCGCACCTTCGCACTCATCTGTTAATAATAAAAGTGGCTTTCTCGATTTCAAAGAATAATCCTCCAAATGGCAACACTAATCAATGCTTATATATAAAAAAATGCCTTGTTATTTTATTTTGTCCTTCATAAAACAGGTAACCTTTAGTTGGGTATACGGGAATTACTCAAAAACTGGTCTTGCTCTTTGTTTTGTCTTTTTCATTTTTATTTGTGTATATTACCATCGAAGTGTGGTTTAATGGAAATAGCAAAACATGGCAAAACACAAATTTCGTTGAATCTACTGATTTTTGTGCAAATCTACTGACTTTTTGGGGATCGATTTGCTGACTTTTCTTTTCTCCGTCTGGCAACACTGGTGGTAACATATTTTACTAGAATATGTCTTCTGCTGTCTATCGAGTATTTTTATTTTATCTCTCTAATAGTTTTGTTTTTGTGCAGTACTGTATGTGTTAAATGTTTTGCTGATTATCAATAATCTAATAACATAATATCTGTACTTATTGGCCACACTTCCTCCGACGCCCGTCGAAGGAGTGACATCTGTGTGCAAAAGAAGTGCTTCCGTACTTATTTGGATGCGTACTCTCTGTACGCAATGTCACGTGATTTTCCCAAGGACCGCACGCGCGCACTGCCAAATAGACCTGTGCGCCGGTCAGAAATCGCCGGCGGCGGCGCGCCGGTGTTTGTACCTCCGGCGGCGGCGTGTTGACGGCGCGGGGATCAACGGATCGGCGGCGGCGCGGCGCGGAAGAGGGAGGGGAGGGGGGTGTAAATTCGAGTGTGAGGGGGAAAGAGGAAGGAGTCGTTTGAGTTTAGAAAACAAAATACAAATACCATAAAAAAAAACACGTTTTTTTTTTTTTTTTTTTTTTTTCTTGAGAGTTACGTTGTTTTCGCTGTGAAGAGTGCGTCCGTAATTCACACTGAGCAAAAAACGCGCGTTGCGGTCGACGTCGACGGCGGCGTCGTAAAATGCGAAGCAGTCACACAGGACCACCCCACGGCGGCGGCGTCTCGGGGAATCTCACGTTTGTCGAGAGAACACGGAATTTTTTTATTCGTCTGCTTCGCACGATTGTTGTTGCCTTGCCTTCGCGATTGCATATGCGGTGGGAGACAACCGTCTTCACTGAATGGACTACGGTGATGATTATATATACGTTTACACTCCAGTTATATGCAGCATTGGCGAAATGCACGGACTCGAACGGGCAGCTTCAGGTGCTCTTTTGCCGCGTTTTTCTGCAAACAAAGCACGGTGCTACGCCGGCGCGTCCCAGAGCCTTCGCGTCCGTAACTGCACGCAGCCTGTGCGAGTGTTTTCGATGGAGGACTGTTGTATTCCGTAGTGATGGGTGTACACAAAACTACACAACACATTGGGAGTGATCGCTCCCGCACAGTCGGAGGTCGGAACACACCGCGAACTTCGGTGGCAGCTTTCGCGGCAGCTTCGCGCAAACCGATGAAGAGTTGCTTCACGGCGTCCTACACGCACATAAAACACTGCTCACAGTCAAATGTTCCAATCGGCTTGCTTCTTTCCACACTAAAATGCTTCCGGCGACGTTTGGCGGCGAGTGCACGAATCCCCCGAACCGCCCGAACTCTCTGCCTTTTCGCCTTCAATGTGAGTCGAAAATGGAAAAAAAAAAAAAAACAGCAAAAACATGTCCTAACCGGAAAAGGGCGTACGTCACGTCCGGACGCTCGCTGATTGGCTCAAGCGCGCGCGTCGAGGGAGAAATTGGGTTCCGAAGCGTCGTCTCCCTGCGTCGTCCTCCTCGGCGCGCGACTTTTTTCAATACAAAAATAAGCAAAAAATTCCCCCCACGACGCGCGTCTTTCCGCTGTGTGAATGCGCCTTTAGAAGAATCAGGTACTCCGGCGTCTTGTTTATTCTCTTTTGTAAGAGAATATGCCGCCGGCCGCAGCCGAGGCGCAAGATCCTCCGCGCAAGACTACTGTAGCAAGACGAGGAGTGACGACAACAGGTA